>NW_026869126.1:0-137359 GCF_020745735.1 Hemiscyllium ocellatum | reverse complement strand
GGCCACTTGTTTGATGTCCCAGCCAGGGAATTGTTCATTCCTGTTTCCAATCTGTCTCGTCCGTGACATAGTTTTATATATTTCACTGATAATCTCCATTCATTTGTCTAAAGCCATGGATTCAGGCCCACCCCGAAATCTGCTCCCACACCATGATCAGTCTGGTCATCTTCGCTGCTCTCCCTCAATGTCAGGTTTGTCCCTTATTAGTAAGAAGACCAAAACTGCACATAATACTGCACAGTGTTCGAGATGGGGTTTCATCAAGGCCCTGTACAGCTGCAGTAAAACTCCCTTACTCCTGTATTCAAATCCCCCTGAAATGAAGGTGAATACACGATTTATCTGCCTATCTGCTTTCTGCTCCTGCAATATTGATTTCAGTAACTGGTGTACAGGGAGATCCAGATCCATTTTAATTGTTACAGTTGGGCCTGTGTACACTGGTCAGCGTGCCAATGCCATTCCTATATTGACTTCTCGATTCAGATCTCATTATCCTACACTGACCTTGGAGGGCTGCACAGAAGGAAACAAAAATGCAGCTTAAGTTCCTGTAGACACCAATATTTTTTCAAACAAATCCCTTTTCAAATGATAGGCTCCCATTCTGAAATTTCCCCTCGAAGGTCACAATATCACATATCCCATGCCCCCTCCCCATTGCTCTCCATCTGCCACATATTTGCCCAGACACTCTACTTGTCTCAATCACCTTGGAGCATTTTGACATCCTGCTCACCCACTCACAATCCGATATTGTTTAGTGCCATCTGCAATCTTGAAAATATTGTATTTGATCCACTCAATCAAATATATAATGTGTATTGGGAATAGCTGGGGCCCAAAATCCAACCTTTGCTATATCCTCCAAACCTTCCATTCAAAAAAATACATTGTTTTTATTTCTACTCACTGCTTCCTGCCAGGTCTCCCATTCTAAAGCTATATTAGTCCCAGTCCCATAGAATTTGAATTTGCATAATAGGCTTTATCAAAAATCTTTCTGAAAATGCACTCATATTTCATTGGATGCTTCTCTATAATTATGATAAAGGCACTTTCTCAAACATGATTCACATTTTATCAATCGCTGTTGACTTTGTCTGTGCTCATTACTTTCAGTTCCAATACTTCTTCTAAAACTGTTCAGTTGCTAATTTCATTCTATTCCCTTTTTCTAAACAGACTAATGTTCACGAGTTTTGTTGGGAAGTTTTCTTTTTTCTTTTGTTTTCTTATGTGAAGACATAACTGAAGTATTTGGTCCACAGTTCTGCCTTCTCCCTGTCCTCAATTCTCTGGTATCAGACTGTAAGAAAGCTGCACCATTTTTTTTCCCCCTTAATTTTGGCATTGACATATTTTCAGAAGATATTACAAATTCAATCTTAAAACCCTTGTTAATATACTCTTCAGAAATCCATCAATTCCTACCTTAAGCTACGCAATGATTTACCTTCCACAGCATACAAACACAGAAGCACAGACTTTGTCCCATCAACAATACAGCATGGTCTACATTAGCTCCACTTTCCGACACAAGGCCATAGCCATGAACCTTATGGCATTTCAAGCTCACAACTGTGTATTTTCTAATGGTTGTGAGGTTACCATGACAATTCTTCTCTCAGGAAGTGCATTCTTGACCCCAGCACCCTCTGAGTGATAAACAATCCTTAATTCCTCTCCACATCTCAAATCCTTCACTTTAAAATGTGCTCCATTGTTCTTGGCCCTTTGACTAAAAGGAACAGCTGCTATCTATCCATCCTGTCCATGTCCCTCGTAATCCTATCCTTCTGAATTTCAGCCCACTCAGCCTTCTCCCCTCCAAACTAAACAGCCCGAGCTTATCCAGCCTCTCTCCATAGCTAATATGCTGCATCCGAGGGAACATCCTGGTGAATCTCCTCTGAACCCTCTCCACTACAATCAGTTCCTTCCTGTAATGTGGCTCCCAGAACTACAATCAGTATTGCATCTTGGCAAAAGCAAACTTCCGCGTAGCTCTTATAATCTATGCCTTGATGAATAAAGGTTATGTTTACTGTCCCCTATGCTTTCTCAAATTGTGCATTAACCAGTTTAGTCACATTCAGGGATATGTGGGGAAGCAGCCCCTGAGCTTCCTCGTGTGTTGCCATTCATTGAGTTCTCCCCTGTCCAGTTCCTTCTTCCAAAATGCATCATTTAATATTCATCAGGATTACATTCCATGTGCCATTGATCCACCCATCTGACCATTCCATCTGTATCTTCCTGTAACATAAGACTTTCCTCCTCACTGCCAAACCACCCGGCCAATTTTTGTATCAAACACAAACTTAGTTGTCGCACTCCCGTCACCCCCGTCTATATTCACAGCTGCATCATTTATGAATACCACAAATAATCAGGTTAAAGATGACACAACACCAGGTTATAGTCCAACAGGTTTATTCGGAGGCACTAGCTTCGAAGCACTGCTTCTTCATCAGGTGGTTGTGCGCTTTGAAATCTCGTGCCTCCGAATAAACCTGCTGGACTCTCACCTGGTGTTATGTGATTTTTAAGTTTGCCCACCCCAGTCCAACACCAACACCTCCCTATCACAAATAATAAGGGACACAGCACTGATCCCTGTGATACACCATTGGACACCAGTCTCAGTCACACTAACAGCCTTCAACCACTACCCTCTGTCTCCTAACAGTAAGGTGATTTGGATGCAACTTGGCAAGTCACGAATGACACCGACCTTTTTGTTTGTTATTCTTTTCCGCTTGACACACTTGCAGAATATCTGGGGAATTCTCCCTAATCTTGCCCTACCAGCAGGTTTCTCTGCCCCTGTTTTAGGCAGTTCCCACCAAGTAAGAATTTCCTCTTTATTGCGGTCTTAAATGGTCTGTCTCTGAAACTGCAATTATTTGCCTTGAATGTGGAACTGACAGCCAGGGAAATGTCCTGTTTATTTCCAACTTTGCATATGTTTTGTGAAGTTTTCAAGTTTCATTGTGACTCTCCTCTCATTCTTTCAAACTCTAATGAACACAGGTCGAGTTTCCTCATCAGGCAATCTCGCAATCTGAGGGATTAATCTGGACAATGTCCATTGCACTTTTTTGTGGTCAGTATATTGTTTCTCAGATTGGGTCAGCAACACTTTACACAATGGATGTAGGTTTGCTCGCTACATTTCCAGACGTTTCGTTATCTTACTAGGTAACATCTTCAGTGGACCTCATGCGAAACAATCCTTAAAATTCCCGCTTTCCATTTATATGTTTGGATTTCTTTGCGTTGATGATGCTATTTCTTGTGGCGAAGTCACTTCCTGTTTCTTTTCTCAGAGGGTGGTTGATGGGGTCTAATAACTAATAGCACATCGAGTTTCACATCTGTCAGAAATACATATGGATTTTCTCCATTGTTGCTGTTCATTGCTAAACATCCAATATCACATGCTGTATAATAGATTCCAACAGTTTTCAACTTGCAGATATCAAGTTAATTGTTCGTCAGTTCTCCAAACTATGTCTTCTTTCTTTTTAGATGCTTGGATTCCTTTTCATTAATCTATACTGCTTGGACCACGTTTGCTCAAGTCCATTTATCCACAATGGCTTCCAACCTCTGCAGAATGCACAGGAAAATGAAACACAGTCATCGACAGTGCAATTAATATTTCTATTGCCGATTTATGTCAGACATTTTAATATGAAGTACATTAGGTCTGTCAGACTTAGCAATGCTCAATCCAGCTACATTCTCAAATACCACCTTGTTACTGATATAAGTTGACTTTATGTCTTCAGTTGCACAAGCCCGACATGATCACTGGATATTATTGGGTGATTTTGTGGATATTCATCCATGCAGACAGATGCAAAATAACTGGTTATTTTCTTGGCCATTTCCCTGTTTTTCACAATAAACTCTCCTCTCCCGGTTACAATTTTCCATATTTGACCTTGCTTTTACTTTGTTTCCTTTGAAATACAGATTGTAGATTTATGCAGTGTTTCTGTTCTTGTTTGTTAGCATTCATGTTCTGTTTTTGATTTTCTTATCAATTTCATGGCCCTTGTTTCATTTCCATTTAAAATGGAATGCATCGGGGCGATGCTGGCACCACTATACATTACATATATCCATAATTTACATGAGAATGTACGTGCATGATTTGTAACTTTGAAGGTGACAATAAAATAGGCGGTTACATGGAGAATGACAAAGGTTATCAGAAATTTCAGAACTTACAGCAGTACCTTGATCAGCTGAAGAAGTGGGCCGAGAAATGGCAAATGGATTTTAATGCAGATCAGTGTAAGTTCTTGCATTTTAGAAACTCAAATCAATATCGGAGTTTTATGGTGAATGGCTGGGTCTTAAGGAATGTAGTGGAACAGAGGGACCTTGGAATTCAGGTGCATGGTTGTCCGAAAGTTGATTCATAGGTAGACAGGGCAATGAAGAAGACTTTTGACACACTGGCATTTATCAGTCAGGGCACTAAGTAGCGAATTTGGGGAGCTATGCTGCAGAATACGGGGCACGGTTGAGGCCATACTTACAGTGTTATGTTCAGTTTTGTTAACTTTGCTATAGGAATGATGTTATTAAACTGGAATGAGTGCAGAAGAAATTTACAACGATGTTGCCAAAGACTCAAGGCTCTGAGTTATAGGGAGAGGTTGGAAAAGCTAGGTCTTTTTACTTTTGCGTGTATGAAACTGGGGAGAGGATCTTATTGAAGGGTATAAGATCATAACTGGCATGGATAGAGTGAATGCACTCAGCCTTTACTTGCCGGGATTGGACAATCACGGACTCAAGGGCATCAGTTTAAGGTCAGAGGGGTAAGAATAAAAGGGAACCTGAGGAGCAACTTTTATACACACAGGTTGATACGCATATGGAATTACCTACAGCAGAAGTAGTTAAGGTGGGTACATTCACAACATTTAGAATGCATTTTGACAAATACAGGATCGGAAAGGATTAGGAGGATACAGTGCAATGGCTGGGAAATGGGGTTAGTGTGAATTGACATTTTGGTCGGAATGGATCAGTTTGATGCGAAAGACCTATAGGACTCTATGACTCTAACAACCATTACTTATCTCCCACTGAATGTTATTTTGTGTTTTCCCAATTCACTGGAACAAACTTGACCCTCTCGGCTCCATGCTTCCATCATGTTTGACCAAAATGTACAAACATTCTATATTGTATACAGACTCCGTGTAAAATACAATATATTAATGTCACTATTCCTCCAAAGCTGCTTCAGAGCAAGGGCATTGATTAATCCTCCTGACCACACAACACCAAATCCGAAAAAAACTTGATCTCCAGTTTGGTTCAATACATACTCTTCAACCCACCTGATATACATTTAGGGAATTTATTTTTCACAGCATAAGCAGTCACTTAGTTAACGCAGTTGAAATGCAACTTGAGACCATCCAGTAAGACTGCAGTATCCATGATATTTGCATGTCTAATTTTCAGAGCATACGATGCTCAGAATTTCTGCAACAGTTTTAGTTTCGATATATAATACACCAATGTTTGCTTCTCCTTGTTATTTGTAAGCTCCCCTTAAACTGAATCTGAGGGACATGGTCTGTGGCGTTATTGGTGATAGACTTGGACAAGACATTCCCGAAGGGTCACCTTGACGCTGTGATACAGGACAAGCGTCAATAACCTTCTCCGCTCTGTCAGGATAAGGGTCACCATATTCTATCTGTTCCTTTACATTCCCTGTATACCTGTTATAGCACTGACCCCCGAACAAGGCTCGCACTCTATTTCCAAAGAAGGCTCAGGCATTTCCAACCTTACTACTGAATTCAGCAACTTTCTTCCTCACTTTCTCTGTCACCTACGCAATACCCCCGACCATAATAATACTAAATTGATTTACAACTGTCGACTGACTCATTCCGGACACCTCACCATTCCCCCCAGCCACACATCCAACAGCACTAACTGCAGGGTCACCCATTTCCAGTCTCCCTCCCTCTCTCCCTTTCTCCTGTTCCAGGACAAACTGTCTGGAATGGGACAGAAAGGGACAAGCCGGGTGGTGCTGTGCCTGATATCTGTTCCCTCACACCCCCTTCTCCCGCCATATGGGGAGGAACCTGGCATGAGCCGGATAGAAACAAGATGGCTCATGTGGAGCTTCTGAAACATCGATTTCCCATCAACTGAGTAAAGAGCAACATTCAGTTCTCACTTTAAACCCACTGCCAGTTCCAACGTCAGTCCATTCACACCCAACCAAAAACAGATACCTCACTGCACAAAGATGCAGATACTGAAATGCACAGACGTATTGGCAAACACCCCAACATACTAACATGCACAACATATATAAGGAGATAGGCATACGCACACATTGCAATACACAGAGACATATACATTTGCACACAAATAGACGCAAACACAGATAGAAACACAGAGGCTATTACACAGGTACACAGATGTAGACACAAATACACAGAAAACAATCACATAGACACACACACAGACGGGGACACACACACACACACACACACACGCACATATATATATATATATACACACACACATATACACACACACACACACACACACACACACACACACACACACACACACACACACTAGTGTCATTAAGACACAAATCGGCACGTTTTTGGTTTATGAAGGAATCAAGGATTCCAGGGAGAAGGCAGGAGAATGAGTTTGGGGTACATACAAGAAATTATTGAATGGAACATCAGACTTGATGGGCCGAATGGCCTCATTCTGCTCCTTTTTTCATGCTCATGTGGTGTTATGCTGCCAAGTATTCACTTTCTGAGTTTGCAGCAGAGGCTGGATTTGATCCATATTTGGAAAGAGTCAGTGGGAATGTGGGACAGGTTTTGAGGGCAGAATGGGTTATGGTTATTCATAATTATTATATCCTTAAGTATGAAAAGAGGTGGTGATTTGATGTGAGGTTAGCACAGTTTTAATGTAATGGGTCCGACAATGAAATAAAGATGATCCTTTCCATTTAGTGCTGTGCGGTCTGTGGTATCATCATCCTCAGGGAATAGGGAAGACGCTGTTATTGAGGATATTCTAGGCTGAGCTCGACTGATCTTTGCTGGACAGGAGAGTCAATGTTTATCGGGACCAGACAGGAGAGGGATGATCAGAGACATTTGGACCAGCCATGAGCATTCTGAATATGTTGTTATCTCAATCCACCCTCGATGCTGTTATAGAGATATACTGCTGCCCCTACCCCATGTGTTGTTCCCTCAATCCACCACTCAAAGCTGATACAGAGATATACTGCTGTCCCTACCCCATGTGTTGTTCCCTGAGTCCGTCTCACAGTGCCGTTACAGAGATATACTGCTGCCCCTATCCTATGTGTTGTTCCCTCAATCCATCCACGAGGCTGTTACAGAGATATACTACTGCCCCGAACCCATGTGTTGTTCCTTCAATCCACCCCTCGATGCTGTTACAGGGTAGGGGACCATCCCAATTCATCAGACAGGATCGTTACAATGAGACAGGAGCAGACCATTCTGCCCCTCTGAGAAATTACACAGGAATATAGAATTAAGTAATTCAGATCGTTGAGTACATTACACAGCCCAGGACGAGGCCATTCAACCCGCCTGAACGGCTACACAGGAACATGGAATATATCGCTAGCATGAAATAGAGAGTAGAGAGAAATGTTTACTTTCAGGCTGCAAAGTTCTAACTGATGGAATGCCTCAGAGATCACTGTGGGGTCATCAATGACCAATAATCTATATCAATGATCTGGAGAAAGGGGAGGGAATGGCTTGGAGCTCAATTAGCTCGTACACCAAGATGGTCATTCATTGTGTCATCAAATTGAGATACTGAGTCTGCAATATGATTATAGACAGGGAAGGTTAGTGCGTAAACCTTCAGTAGAAATAACATAAGGTAAATTGTCTATTTTGGCATGAAAGATAAAATAATGGTAATCAATTTAAATGGACAGAGATTGCAGAACTCTGTGATGCAGGCGGTTTCCATGTTCCTGGGACATGAATCATGTGAAGTCAGTCTGCAGATGCAGCAAGTGATTTGGAAAGTAAGTGGAATAATGCTGTTTTTGACAAAAGGTAAAGGTTTAATTGCAGGAATGTTTTACTGCATCTGTACAGGGCATTGCTGAGACCACATCTGATGCACTGTGTACAGTTTTGATCCCCAAACACTAAAATAAAAGAATATAATTATTTTTGAAATTTTCAAAGATGTTTCCCTTTTCTCATTCCTGGGATGCTGGCCTTTGGTTATGGGGGATAATCAGTTCCGATCTTAGCCTAGAAATAGTATTGAACCACCATGACTTTCAGAAAAGTGCATCAGCTGGATGCATATTATCTCTTGTCAGGGAGACTAAAGCTAGCGAATAAATTTGAAGAAAAAAATGTATTGATATCAAAACACATACTATGAAGACACCTACCAATATTTACAAATTACACAGACACGTGTAAGCATATCATCAATTTATAAAGTGGGGACATTTTTTGAGATTGAATGGAATTGTGTACAACAAGAGCAATGATGCTCCTGCATATAATCCGTAATCAGGTTTTCCAGAGAATGTTCCAGGAGAGCACACATGGTCCATTTTGTTGTTCAGTTGGCAAAATTGTATGTTTCAACACAGAGAGGGAGAAAATAGTTCCCTGCCTGAAAAGCAACTGCCGATTGATCCCTTTCTCTTACTTTGTTCACCAGACAACAAAGTGTCAGTCTATAAAATCCCTGAGTTATCTTTGCCACTTGTGATGGATTCCTGGTGAGGATTCATTGGAAACTCTCATATGCCTGAATCAAAGGGAATTCAGCCAAATCCAACTGTTCCAGAAAGAAATCCCACAACCAGTATTTGAACAGATAAACTTCAAAGGCAGGATAACATTTGGAGCGCTCTGTCATTTTACCATTTGATATGATTTCAACGTTCTGTGCCTTACATTTTTTTTCTTAAAGTATTACAGAGAATAATAATCAAACGAATATTTACAACTTCTTCCTCTAACCTATCTTTGACCTTCCCCCCTCCAAAATATGAGTCCGATAAAACTCCTAATTAAGATTTACAAAATAAAACTTCTTATCACAAAACCAGGAAACTTTCGGTTCTTCTCCATAGTCCTGTCTTCTTTTCTTCTGGGGGATTCTGCTTCACTAGTTACTAATCAATGAATATACTTTTAAGGGAGCTATTTTTCAGGCAGTCTTTGCATGCTGGTTGTTCAGCAGCTCTCCTCTCAACTGTTCAACCTTCCACGGTCTTATACCCCCAAACTATTGGATTGTGTCATTGGCTTTTAAGATTATCAGTATATTACATTCAAACTTGTGGTGGATTTTAAAAGCAACCATTATCATTTGGTATAAAAGCCCATCTGCCTGTCTGAAGTCCTTTAGGTAAGTCAATGTGTCATTTGGGGTATAATTTAAAGTGTTTGGCTGAATTTGTTTTTGTCTCAAGACAGTGAGCTAATCGAGTTGTTCGACCAAATGTTAAATTATAACTATTTTTCAGAAGACGTGGTGCTGTCAGGTAGTTTGAAGGTGCAGTACACCCACATGTTCATTACTGAAAACACACGGAAACCTGACTGGGGGAGGTTGACACATTGACTTACCTAAAGGACTTCAGGCAAGCAGATGGGCTTTTATAACAAATGATAATGGTTGCTTTTAAATTCCACCACTTTCCTTCATGAGATATCAACAGACTATTATTCTGTGGCTCTAGATTATGAGTCAATGACTTGACCACCATAAACTATCTTCCTGTACGTGCAGGGAACACGTCAAACATCCTCAAGAGCAATTAGTTAGTGACGGACATGTGATTAGAACGCACTTGAAACTGTTGCATCCATATTGAACAAAGGCAAAAATAATGGTTCATTCAGAAGTTGCACTGAGACTGCAGACGAGACTGAGATATCATGATGGTGGTATTGGACAGGATTGGAGAGTGGGGAGGACATGGAGATGTAAATCCGTGAAGGACAAAATGGATTATGAAGTATGAGAACATTCTGTGTCCTTATCACATATCAGTGAGTAATTTATAAATAGTAGTTTGATAGTTATAATTCATAAGGAAAGGATTTTTTGTTTGGAACTGAAGACATTGACTTGCACTTTCCAAAATTTATATATCATGAGCAGAAATTGAGTTCAACCCGGTTTAGTAGACAAATCTAATGACTTACCAGGAACACCAACTACCGCAAGGATGGGATAGTAACCACCTTGAATAATCCAAAGGATAACCTGGATCCGTGATGCTAATGATATCCAAGGATCAGAAAGCCAGTAAAGACCCAAGGATAAACTCCTGTCCATTGTTGGGACATTCCAGTCTAATGTTCTCAGATTCTGATTCATTGTTGGTACATTCCAATCCACGGTCCTCAGATAATGAATCATTATTGTAACGTTTTTGTCTGATGTTCTCAGATTCTGATCTCTCCTCCCCACCCCTCTCTCGAGCTGCTGATCCTTGTTCGTGCTGTCAGTGATGCTCCTACTCACATTATGTGATATCACATTGAAAGGAGCCCATTTATATTTAAACCATGGAAACTTCCCAATACCATAATTAGGATCCACTGAGATTGATATTAATCACAGTCACTGAACAAATAGCTCCAGTTAACCCCTTTGAATTCAATAATAATTTTATTCAAATTCAAAAGAACTTTTAAAGTTTACACATTTGGCATGGGATATGTGTGGGGGGTGAACAGGAAGAAATATTTGAGATGTTAGATTGATTGAATGTAATTGTTCAATCTGCCTTAGATATAGCAGTAACGTCAAAGGATTGTCAGAACTTAAACAAGTTTCTCGGCTTATAAGTCAAAACATACAGTCTGTAACTACTGATCAGTGATTATAATGACAGCAAAATATGTAGAGAATTTTCTAGTCCATAATCTGACAGAAAATTGCTTATGACATGAGTGATAACGGACAAATGGCATGGATATGTTAACAGAGAATATGATGTGACACACAATTCAGATGGTTATTCAAGGATCAGAGAGGGCAGGTAAGGGTCATGCTGTTAATGTTATTGATGTCAATCAACTGTATTGAAGTAAATTTCACAGGATTTCAATTGCAGTGTGATTATGATATCGGGGCATTGCTGCTGAGACTGGAGAGAGGGAACACGATATTTCCCAGCAATCAGTGTTGGAGTTTTATTCTTCATAAATCATATCAAGAACAAATTCAAGGATACATCTCCAATGAGGAATGAGGAGAGCCAATATTAACCATACAACCAGAAGACATTGGAACAGAAATTTGGCCATTAGGCCCATTGAGCCTGCTCCGCCATTCAATGATGGCTGTTAAGCTTCTCTACCCCATTCTCCCACTTTCTACCTGTAACCCTTGATCGCCTTTACAGACAAGAACCTATCTGTCTCACTCCTAAATATACTCTATGATCTGGACCGACAGCCCTCTGTAGCAGTGAATTCCATAGATTCATCGCTGCCTGGCTGAAGAGGATTCTCCTTATCTTTGTTCAAAAAGGTCTTCTCTTTCCACTGTCCCCTCGGGTACTAGTCTCACCTACATTGGACACATCTTCCCAAAATCCCCTCTCTCCCCGGTCATTTCGTATTCTGTAAGTTTCAATTAGACCTCCTAACATCTTTCTGAATTCTACCAAATACAGACACAGAGCCCTCAAATATTTTTTATATGTTAAGCTTTTATTTCCTGGCACCATTCTCGTGAATCTCTTTGGAAAACGCTCCAGGACCAGTGCATCCTTCCTGAGATATGGGACGCAAAATTGCGCACAATATTCCGAATGTGGCATGACCAAAGCCTTGTAGAGCCTTAGAAGTACATTCCTACTTTCATATTTAAGCCTTCTTGAAATAAATACCATCATTGTATTTGACTGCCTAACGACTGACAAACTGCAAGTTTACCTTTCAAGACTCCTGGACTGGAACCCCCTAGTCTTTTTGCCCTTCAGACTTCTGAATTTGCTCCGCTATTTCGAAAATAGTCCATGCTTCTATTCATCCTGGCAAAACAATTTTCCACATTATACTCCATCTGACACTTCTTCGCTCACCCTCCAAACCTGTGAAAGTCCTTCAGCAGGTGAAAATGAGGACGGCAGATGCTGGAGAGCAGTGTCAAAAAGTTTGATCACAGAAAAGCACATCCTGTTAAGCAGCATCCGAGGAGCAGGAGATTCGACGTTTCAGGCATAAAGCCTTCATCGGGAATGTGGGGTGGGCGGAAGCGGGCAGAGACATAAATGGTGAGGGAGGGGGGCTGGCGCTGGCAGGAAGGTAGCTTGGAAGGCAACAGCTAGATGAAGGTGGGTGATGATAGTGATAGTTCAGAGTGGAAGGTAGATTTGATACTTGGGAAGGTAGATGGACAGGTAGGACAGTTCAAGAGGGCGGTGCTGAGTTGGAGGGTTAGATCTGGGATAAGGTGGAGGGAGGGGAGATAAGGAAACTGGTGAAATTGAACTTGTTACCGTGTGTTTGGAGGGTCCCAAGGCAGAAGATAATGCGTTTTTCCTCCAGAGTCAGGTGGCTAGAATTTGGCAGTGGAGGAAGCCAAAAGCTTGCAGGGCTTTGGCGGAGTGGGAGGGGGAGTTGAAGTATTCGGCCACAGCGAAGTGGGGTTGTTGGGTTTATGTGTCGAAGAGTGTTCCCTGAACCGTTCCGTAAGTTGATGTCCCGTCTCGCCAATATATAGGAGACAGGGCAATGGACTGACAAGAAGAGGTGTTTGGATGCACAGGATGTTCTCTGCCTGATGTGGTAGGATCCTTTGGGGCCTTGGGTGGAGGTGAGGAGGAAAGTGTTGACACAGTTTTCATATCTCTTGCAGTGTCCGGAAGGTGGCTTGGTGGGGGCGTGTGGACCTAACGAGGGAGTTGTGAGGGAATGGTCTCAGCAGTTTGATGATAGGGGTGGGGAGCGAAGTATATCTCTGGTGTTGGGATCTGACTGTTGATGGCAGAAAATGCGTTGTATCCTGAGGTTGGTGGGATGGAAGGCGAGAACCAGAGAGGTTCTAACTTGTTGTCGTTGGAAGGGTGAATTGCAAGGGCAGAGGCGTGGGAAGCTGAGGAGATGCATGAGAGCACCCTTCTGCAGCCAAACCACCTCTTCAATGCTACCTGTCCCTCTATCTATCTTTGCACTGTTTGAAAGCCTAGCCAGAATGCCCTCAGTTCCTTCATATAGATAATGAATGCACAAAATGAAAGTTGTGGTCCCAACACTGAGTTTTGTGGAACACCACTTGTCACTGGTTGCCATCCTGAGAAGAACACTTTTATCCCCACTCTATGCTTTCTCTCAGGCAGCCAAACTTCTATCCATGCCAGCACCTTGCCTCTCATACCATGAGCCCATATCTTTCTCAATAACCTCATGCATGGCAATTTGTCGAAGGATTCTTGAATGCAGATGGATAACATCTATTGGTTCTCCTTGATCTAATCTGCTCATTACTCCCTCACTGTTTTCTAGCCGGTTTGGCAGGACTGATCTCCCCTTGATGAAACCATGCTGACCCTGTCCTATTTTACCAAACACCTCCAAGGATCAGAAATCCCATCCTTCACGATGGATTTCAGGATGTTTCCCACAACCAAGGTTAGGCTAATCAGTGTGCAGTTTTCTATCTTCCACCTAACTTCCTTATTAAACGGGATGTCATGTTAGCAATTATACAGCCACTTTGCCGTTTCCTGATTTTAGTCATTCCTGAAAGATTACCACTTAAGCATGCACTAACTCTTCAGTTATCTCCCTTACAAGGCTGGGGTGTAGTCCATCTGGTCCAGGTGAGCTATCCACATTCAGGCCTTTCGGTTTTCTAACGTGCTCTTCTCAACCAAGTCTCTGTAAAGCCACAACATCATAGTCATGCATGGATTCAGGCTCCTTACCCATAACAATTCTTGCATTGAAATAAATACACTTCAGCCAAACTCCATCAGATCCTTGGTTTGAGTTTCCCTGATGTAAATTCTCCTCTGGTAACAGGAGATTACAAAAGACTGTCAGTAAAGCTGAAAATATTGTAAACAGACAATTTCAGTTTCCTCCCTTGTCCCTTCAATCTGTACATTGCATCACACACTGTCCAATTTCAATAAACTGCTGGATAATTATTTTGCTTCAACAACCGTTTCCAGCCTCTCACTGCACATTCTTCAACTCGCTCTGGACCCATTGGATTGATAGTTTCCTGATCCCTCTCTCACCCAAATCTCTGTAATTAATGTATCATAGTTCTATATCTGCAAATGTGTTGCTGGTCAAAGCACAGCAGGCCAGGCAGCATCTCAGGAATAGAGAATTCGACGTTTCGAGCATAAGCCCTTCATCAGGAATCAGGCTTATGCTCGAAACGTCGAATTCTCTATTCCTGAGATGCTGCCTGGCCTGCTGTGCTTTGACCAGCAACACATGTGCAGCTGTGATCTCCAGCATCTGCAGACCTCATTTTTTACTCATAGTTCTATATACTCATCTGTCTTGCCGGTCACACTGCTCACATTAAAATCAGCATACTTCAGTCTGCCAGTCCCATTGTGTTCACTACCCTCTGCCAGTTTGTTGCTGGTCTTAGTTGTACTGGGATTAGTCTCCAACTGCTCTTCAGTCACTGTGCTTGTGGACGTACTCCTCTGGCTCCACCCACCCTCCCCCACTGCCACACCATTTTATACCCTCCTGAGTGACAATAGCAAACCTGCCTGCCAGGAGATTGCTGCCAGTTCAGCTCCATCCCGTTCCTTCTTGTGTACTTCATACTGACCCAGTAATCCCAATGACCCACATATCTGAGATTGATGCCAGTTCAGCTGCATCCGTTCTGCTTGTGTCTATCCTACCGATCCGGGAATCCCAATGATCCACATATTGCAAGTGCTGCCTACCCTACCAGCTCTTTGGCCATGTTTTTTTAACTTTACTACCTTCCTATTCCTAACCTCACTGGCACGTGGCATAATCTAGTCTCCCCAACATTCAAATATGCTTTCAGCATAACTCCAGCAAGACCTTTACTTTAAAATGGATCGACTTGACAATAAAAACTTAAGTGTGATCTCATTAACCAGAAAAGTGGAGTCCAACGAATCAGTCGTAATGACCATAGAATCTGATATCTGTCACCTCCACCAAACCTGTGTGACAGGATACACTTATGGAGCATCTATTTGTACATGGACGAGGATAAACAGAAATTAGTCCAAAAGACTTGAAAATGTCATAACAGATGGGTGCCAGTCAGCCTGTTTACTCTGCCTTGCTGTTCAATTGGATTTTAGTTATTCTGTTCGTTTTAATGGCTGGGTCTTTACCCCGCATCCCTAGCGGGTCAGAAAGTGCCCAGTGTCTTTGTGTGCTCCCTGCGTAGGGAGCATCCAGTGCCAGGCGATGGGGTGTGGGGAATCCCGGGGTGGCTCGATGAAAGGCTGCATGCAGTGACGGATGGACTCAGGGGTTGAGAAAGGTGGAGGAGGTAATCAGGGACATGCACTCGCATAAGTAGCTGGGCAAGATTCCCAAGCACTCGGTCAGCCTGAGGACCAGAGCCACTTTTACAATAAACCCGTCATATTTGCAGCAATTCTCCATCAAACACAAGCAAATATAGTGTAGATTAAAGAAACTTGAAAGAAACACTGTGGAGAGAGAAAAATGGTAATTCTCCCAATGCAGAGATTGCAAAATCTCCGGAAAGACATGGTCCAGAGATTGGAATTGAATCCGAGTCCCTGGCACTGTGAGACAGCAATGTTGTGCCACCACGCAATCCAGTAATGGACAATAGGGTTAGGACAGTTACATTAGTATATTTTCGACAGTCAGTTAACAGGAATGCTCTCACGCAGCCTGTCTGAGATTGGTAATCCTTTATACAGCAGCACAGGACAATTCAAGAAGCAATAAAATGATGAACACGAAACATGTAAGCTAGCTCGCTTTAGAAAAGGAGATTGCAGGAGATTTGTTAAGATATATAAATGGGGAGAGTGAACATTGGACAACCAGAAATTGAGGCTGGCTGCAGAGAAATGGAGAACAAAGAATTGGAGAATGACCTGAATAGGTACTTTCCGTCAATCCTCACAATGGTAGATACTAGGAACATTCCAGAACTTCAAGCGAGTCAATGGTGAGGAATGGATGTAGTGATCAACGCTGAGGAGAAGGTACTGGGGAAGCTGCAATGTTTGAAAATGGATAAATCACACAGACTGGAAGGATAAAAAACAATGTTCTGAAGGAATTAGCGGAGGAGATTGTGAAACCATTCGTCGTGACTGTTCAGGAGTATCTATCATCAGACAGAGTCCCAAAGAATTGGAAAATGGACAATTTAAAATCTCTGTGTAAGAAGGAAGAAAGGCAAAATACAGGAAATCATAGGGCAGTATAGCCTGGCATCGGCCGTTATTAGGGATTTAGAGTGCATTGCTAGCAATGACATTGCAGAGTACTTGGAGGTGCATGGTAAAACAGAGCTAAGTCAGCATGGCTTCATCAAGGAATGGTCCCGCTCACAAGTCTGTCAGAATTCTATCAGAAGATGATGAGCAGGTTTGACAAAGGGAGGATGTGATCTCATTTGCTGATAGGCAGTGTGTTAACTTTGAATCTGTGTTAAATTGAATCATGTTAATTTATTGATTACAACGTGCATAAGCAGATGTACATAAACAAATAAAAATGCAGAGGAACAATTCAATAGTAGATAAATAAAATAAGGATCGAGGGTCGGGTGATGTGTTGTTTCTACATGATGTGGGAGTGGTGGACACCACTACTGTGGTTCCCAGTGACCATTTCTGGAGTAAATGTTGCATGCAAGAACAACTCTGGTTCTGAGTCGATGTGCTGGTGTTTGAGCTTCAAACATTGCGAGGCATCAGAGAGGGGGAGAGTTCCCTGGATGCTGTGACTCAAGATATAGTTACACTCCTTAGATCAACTGACGCAAATTCAGCCAGTGGTTAGAAAGCAGAGAGATTATCTATGAGTGTGGCAGATAAAGGGATCCAGGACGTAGAATTGCTGGAACCTCAGCCCCTGTCCGTGTCTAACAGGTTCAAGAGCTTTGTTCCTGGTGTGGATGGGATGGGGACTGCAGGGAGAATGAGCTGATTGGCCACAGCACCGAGTTGAGGAAAGCTTTCAAGTGGGGCAACAGAAGAGAAATGTTAATTTAATTGGAGATCGTATAGTTAGCGGCATATACACTGTTCTCTGTGACCCGGATTGAGAGTCCTGAAAGGGGCATTACCTACTGGTGTTTGGGTAAGGGATATCTCATCTGGGCTGCAGGGGAACTTGGAGTGGGAGGGTAAAGATCCATTGGTCATGTTCTGTGTCGGTACCAATGACAGAGATAAAACTAGGACAGAGTTTCTGCTAAGAGATACGATGAGCTCAGAGCTAAATTAGAAAACAGAATCAAAAAGGAAATAATCTCTGGATAACGGCCTGAGCCATGAGCTAATTAGCACAGGGTCAGCAGGAAAATGTGTGGTTAAAAGTTTAGTGTGGGAGAAATGGGTTTGTATCATGGGACATTAACACCAGACACTGGGGAAGGAGCTCACTGTTCTGATTGGACGGTCTTCATCTGAACCGTGTTGGGACCAGAGTCCAAGCAAATCGTATAACTAGGACTGTAGACTGGACTTTAAGCTAAAGAGGGGTAGGGTGGTCTCAGTAATAGGGAAAATTATAAAATCCGAATGAAAGGAGCGGGTAAGACTGCAGATCTCAAGAAGAAGGCGTTTGTTATGCTTTCCTTTGTTGGTCACACTATTGAGTACAGGAGTTGGGAGGTCATGTTGCGGACGTACAGGACACTGGTTCGACCACTGTTGGAATATTGCATGTAATTCTGATCTCCTTCGTATCAGAAATATGTTGTGAAACTGGAAACGGTCAGAAAAAAAATACAAGGATGTTGCCATGTTTGGAGGATTTGAGATATAGGGAGAGGTTGAGCAGGCTGAGGCTGCTTTCCCTGGAGCGTCGGAGGCTGAGGGTGACCTTTTAGAGATTTACAAAATTATGAGGGGCATAGATATGATAAATAGACAAAGTCTTTTCCCTGGGGTCAGGGAGTCCAGAACGAGAGGGCATAGGTTTAGGGTCAGAGGGGAAAGATAGAAAAGAGACCTAAGGGTAAACGTTTTCACGCAGAGGGTGGTACGTGTATGGCATGAGCTGTTAAAGGATGTGGTGGAGGCTGGTACAATTGCAACGTTTAAGAGGCATTTAGATGGGTATATGAAGAGGAAGAGTTCGGAGGAATATGGACCGGATACTGGCAGGTGGGACTGGATTGGCGATATCTGATCAGCATGGACAGGTTGGACCGAACGGTCTGTTTCCATTCTGTACACCTCGATGACTCTAAAACTCTAAGTTATTCAAATCTTCAGCACAGACGCAGAGTATGGAAAGTGTTAGCAATCAAACTTCAAACACTCAGGGCAAACAAATGACGATGAGAAGAGGGATGGTTACTACAGGGCTGAACTGTTACATCGGAATGCATGCAGTATAAGGAATAATGTAAATAAACTTGTGGCACATCCACAAATTGGCAGTCGCCATCACGGAGACGTTGCTGCAAGAGGATCAGGATTGGGAACTGAATATTCAAGGATATGCATCCTATCAAAAAGATAGGAAGTTGGGCAGAGGGGATGGGGTTGTCTTATTAGTAAGAAATGCAATTAAATCAATAATAAGAAATGATGTAAGGTAAAATGGTGTAGAATCTGTGTCGTTAGAATTGCGGAATCAAAAAAGGTTAAAAACAAACAGTTGGAGTTCTGTTCAGGCCTCCAAACAGTACTTCGGAGCTGGGGTGCAAGATACACCAGGAGCTAGAGAGATGTGTAGGAAATACCAAGTTACAGTGATCATGTGGGATTTCATTACGGGAGGTGGGCTGTGAATTCAGATTGATGGTGGTTTCCAAGAAAAATAATTTGTGGAATGTCTATGAGATGGCTTTTTGGAGCAGCTTGTGCAGGCAGACTGGGTGAGGGAGCTTAAGGTGAAGAAAATCATAGGAGGCAGTATCGTAATATGATTGAATTTATTCTGCAATTTCAGATGGAGAAGTTATATTCAGAAGTAACGGGATTAAAGCTGAATAAAGGCAACTACAGAGACATTAGAGAGGAGCTTGGTAGAATTGACTGGGAGAAGGGCCCAGCAGGAGAGACAGTGGAGTAGCAATGGCAGGAGACTTTTTGAGTAATTCGGGATGCAGCAGACATTTACCCGGAGTAAAATGAGGCAGAGTACATGGAGAATGAGGTAACCATGATTGATGAGGGAAGTCAGGTATAGCAGAAAATAAAAAGAGAAAGGATATAATATGGCAAAGTGCAGTTGGAAACCAGAGTGTTGGGAAACTTACACAGACAAAACAGAGGGCAAACAAAATAAAATAAGGAGGGAGATTATTGAATATGGGAGTTAGCTAGCCAGTAATATAAAGGAAGCCAGGAAGAGTTTCCTTCAATAAATGAAGTACAAAACAGAGGCAAAAGTGGGCATTGGATTGCTGCAAAATGACACTGGAGAGATAATCGTGGAGAACAAAAACAATTGATGAGGAACTGAGTAATTACTTTGGATCAGTTTCATGGTGGAAGACGCGAATAATATCTCAAACATTCAGGAGAGTGAGGGGCTAGAGCTGAGTCTGGTGGCCACCTCCATGGAGAACATGGTAGGAAAAAGCTGAATGGCCTAAAGTTGTTCAAATTACCTTCACCAGAGGGATTAAACCCTTGTGTTATAAGGGAGATAGCTGAAGAGTTAGTGGAGGCGATGGTGGTGACTTTTCAGGAATCTCTCGAGAAAGGAACGATCCCAGAGCATTGGAAACCCACTATTGTGACATCCGTTTTTAGCCAGGGAGTAAGGAAAAACTACTTTTAAACCCGCAATGAATAGCTTAACCTCTGTCGTGGGTAAGATCCTGGAATCCATTGTGAAGGATGAGATTTCTGAATACTTGGAAGTTTTTGCCAAAATAGGGCAAAGTCAGCATGGTTCCATTAAGGGAAGGTCATGCCTGACAAATTTGTTGGAAATCTTTGAAGAAGAAATGAACAGGCTCAATCAAGTACAACCAATGGATGTTATCCAACTGGACACCAAGAAGGCCTTTGACAAGGTGTCGCGCAAGAGATGACTGAGTATGATAAGGGTCCGTGGTGTTATAAGCAAGGTAGAGGCATGAATAGGAACTTGCCAGTCTGACAGAAAGCAGCGAGTGGTGATAAAATAGTCCTTCCCAGAATGGCAGTCGGTAACAAGAGATGTTCCACAGGGCTCAGTGTTGGAATCGTAACTTTTTACTTGTTATGTTAACAACATAGATGATCGAACTGAGGGCACTCTGGCTAAGTTTGCAGACGATACAAAGATAGGCAGATGGACTTGTCGTATAGAGAGGGTGAAGAAGGAATTGGCCAGGTAAAAGTGTTGGCAGATGGATTCCAACGTCACAAAGTGTGAGGTCATGCACTTTGTCACGAAGAATGGAGGCATGGTCTATTTTCTAAATGGGGAGAACATGCAGAAATCTGAAGTGCAAAGGGACTTGGGAGTTCTAATGCAGGGTTCTCTTAAGGTAAGCTTGTAGGTTGAGGCAGTAGTTAAGAGGGCAATTGCATTTATTATTGATGGCATTTATTATAGGAGGAAATGAATATAAGGACAGGCTGTATACAGTTTTGGTCAGCCTACATTTGGAGTGTTGAGTGCACTGTTGAGCCCCATACCTCAGGAAAGGTATACTGCCCCTGGAGCGTGTTCAGAAGATTTTCACGGAATAGTCATAGGAGTGAAAAGTTTCTTGTATGGCGAATGTTTGAGTCTTTGGGTCTATACTTGATAAAGTTTAAAAGGAAGAGAGGACATGTAATCGAAACATACAAAATACTGAATGACCTGAACAGAGTGGATGTGCATAAGATGTTTCCATTGGTAGGAGAGACGAGGACCCAAGTACACAGCCTAAACTTAAAGGGAACATATTTTAGAACGTTGCTAAGGAGAAACTTCTTTAACCAGGGAATGGTGAATCTTCGAAATTTATTTGTAGAGAAGACTATGCGGCCAGGTTATTGAGTATATTTGAGACGGGGATAGCTTTTCAGATTATCCAGGGGATCAAGGGTTACGGGGACAAGGTCGGAGAATGGGTTTGAGAAACTTATCAGCGATGGCCAAATGGCAGAGCAGACTCGATGGACCAACTGGCCTAGTTTCGGCACCTATGTCTTATAGTATAATGGTTTAAACTTGAAGGAGTCTTTTTGCATCTCTGAGAATATGGATTCGTGTTCTTCCTGAAGGTCAGAAGCTGGTGGAAATAGACAATAGGCAATAGACAATAGACAATAGACAATAGGTGCAGTAGTAGGCCATTCTGCACTTCGACCCTGCACCACCATTCAATATGATCATGGCTGATCATCCTTAATCAGTATCCTGTTCCTGCCTTATCTCCATAACCCTTGATTCCACAATCTTTGAGAACTCTATCCAACTCTTTCTAAAATTAATCCAGAGACTGGACCTCCACTGCCCTCTGGGGCAGAGCATTCCACACAGCCACTCCTCTCTGTGTGAAGAAGTTTCTCCTCATCTCTGTCCTAAATGGTCTACCCCGTATTTTTAAGCTGTGTTCTCTGATTTGGCACTCACCCATCAGTGGAAACATGTTTCCTGCCGCCAGAGTATCCAATCCTTTAATGATCTTATATGTCTCAATCAGATCCCTCTCAGTCTTCTAAACTCAAGGGTATACAAGCCCAGTCGCTCCAGTCTTTCAGTGTAAAGTAATCCCGCCATTCCAGAATTGACCTCGTGAACCTACGCTGCACTCCTTCAATATCGAGAATGTCTTTCCTCAAATTTGGATACCAGAAGTGCACACAGTACTCCAAGTGTAGTCTCACCAGGGACAAAAATAGTTGACTGTTTTTGAATGAAGGTAGTTTGGTTGCTGTCAGGATGGTAGATAATATGACATTCAGAGCAGGATCAAACACTAACTGCACTATATTAATGTGGGGAGAGTTTATTCAAAACCTGGACCTCTGTGTCTCTGTCAATCGCCGAGGGGAGTGGGGGTTGGGGTGGCTAGGCGTAACGTCCTCAGAGGCACTTAAACTATCCAGATCCATGCAACCTGAATGAATCAACTGTCAAGGAATTTATCACCTTCTCATTGTCTGTTTAGAATATAAGGAGTGATTGTCCATCCCTCTCAAGGTTCAATGCAATCAACTCTTATGATCTCACAGCGTTACAGATCAACATTTACTCACTCCTCATGGTGCCATCATCCCAGCGATTAATCCGTTGGGACTCTTGTTCATTCTCTCTGTGGTAAGGAGATCACTCCATGTAAAGGAGATAAAATCTGTCCACAATACCCCAAACACTGCCTCAACAACGCTCTCACAGTTAATCACAATAACTCCTTTCCCTTACTTAGCTGGCTCCATTTCCTTCATGTGACACAGGATACCATTCATTTACAATGCACAGCCACTGACGTGGAATTTAAAACATCCTTACATCTGTAGGTCAGCATCAATAAAGCTAGCACCAGAGGTGCCTATCGAGATGGAAAACACTCTCGGAGACAGACTCAATCACAAAGAATACGTTTAAAAGAGTGAGTGGCCACCTATCTGACTGTAATTCAGCTGCAGGAATATGGGATACAGGCAGAGGAAGGGGGTTATCTTTCCTTTTCATCTGCCCTCATGGAATGTATGCAGCCCTGGTCAGGCCAGAATGTTATGCTGACCTTGATCTGAGTGGCTGGTTAGCTGTTCCACAGGACAGTAAAGATTAAAACGCAGTGCTGTAGGTTTGCAGTCACACAGAGACCTGACCAGAGAAGAATGACCTATTATTTTGTGGCTGTAGATTATGAGCCAGTGACGTAACCACCATACACTGTCTTCCCATCTTTCTAATTCTGTGTAGAGAACAATGTAAACAGCTCAAGTGCAATTATTTTGCAAAGGACACATGGTAAGAATGGGCTTGAAACAGCTGTATGCGGAGATTAACAAAGGCACAAATGATAGTTTATTCACGAATTGTACTGAGGCTGAGGAGGAGACTGGGATGTCATGTAGGTGGTACTGGACAGAAATGGTGAGTGGGGAGGATATGGAAATGTACACTTGTGCAGGAGAAAAATGAATCAAGGAGAACGGTTTGTTTCATCCTCACATGTTTGTGCGTAATTTTTAAATAATCATTTGCTAGTTATAATATGTAAGCAATGGAATCTTTGATTGGAACTGAAAACATTGACTAGCACCTTTCCAAAATTTACATATCATGACCATCAATTCAGTTCATACCGTTTCACTAGACTTACCAGGAACACCAACTAAAGCAAGGATAGGATAGTAACCAGCTTGAATAACCATGAGGACATCTTCAATCCGCGATTCTCATGATATCCAAGGCTGGGAAAGCCAGAAAAGACCCGAGGATAAACTCCTGTCCATTGTTGGAAATTTCCATTTGAATGTTCTCAGATCTTGATCCATTGTTGAAACACTCAAGTGTACTCTTCTCAGATTCTGATCTCTCCTCCCTCTCTCTCCTTGAAAATGCTGATCCCTGTTACTGGTGTGGATGATGCTCCCGCTCATACTATGGGATTACACATTGAACACATTCCTTTATTGATAAAAGACTGAAACTCTCTGGGGACCCATAAGATCCATGGAGACTCGCATAATCACAATCGCTGAACAAACAGCTCCAGTTTACCGCTCTCAATGTGATACTCTTTTACTAAAATTCAAAATAACTTTGAACACATGCATTCTGGATGTGAGATGCGAGTGTGACTGAAGGAAGGAATGTTGGAGATGGCATATTATTTGTGTGTAATCATTCAGTTTGCCTTGGATATAGAGGTAATTCCAGAGATTTAACTGAACATAAACATACTTCTCTGCTCATAAATGGAGAAATAAATCCGATAATTACTGATCAGTCATTGCAAAATCAGTAAAACATTGAGAGAACATCTTCCGTCCTTGATCTAATGGCAACATGTGCCTAAGACAACGTGGGTTTGTAACAATCAAACAGCGTGCATATGTTAACAGAGAATTGCACATGGCAAGTACAATTCAGATTGTTATTCCAGTATCAGAGAGGGCAAGCGTGAGTGTTGATGTTATCCATGTTAAGGAACTGTGATGAAGTTTCATTTACTGACTTCAATTACATTGTGATTATGACATAGGGGAAAAGACAGAAGATGGAGAGGACAGGGAGACATGGCTGTTCATACTGGGAAGAGGTATATTGCTGTTCCCTAGTTATCAGTATAGGAACGTTACACTTTATAACTCATATTAAGAACAGATTCAAGGATAAATCAATAATGAGAAATGAGCAGAGACAATATTAATGAAATGTATTTATGCAATGCAAAATACAGGGACAAAATGATTTTCTATACAGACCAAAATATGCAAAGTATAAAGAGATAAGATTGTTACAATATGCTCGTGATATTGAGTTATATAAATGTAAATGTGGATGTGAAAACTGGGACAGTGATGTGCAAACTTTATCAATCATTATTTGATCCACAGCGGAGATGCTGATTTCCTTTCTGTCAGTGATCCCCCACTATGAGATTCTCTGGCCCAGTCTCTCACAAAGTATCTGGAGGTGGGGTGGGAGTGTTGGTGGGGTTATCATTTCCTGCTGCTCGTGGCACAGTTTATTTTAAAAATCCACCTTCGCCATATAACTTATCTACGGTCTTTTGGGTTCTGTTTAGCTGTCAGTAACATAGCTCTGTGATATTATTGGAAAAAAATAATCTGGGATGACAGCCAGTATCGGCAGAGTGGTCACAGGGTATGGGGCCCAGACAAATGGATTGCAGTTCAGAGGAATTTCTAAATAAAACTTCCAACTTCTGTCTGTCCGTATTTATCTACCCTCATGCTGCCTTCTGATCTATCTGACTTCACTCTCATCTAAAACCTCTTCCTCTTCCTCTCAGTCAGTCCCTCCCCTTTCTATCCTCTCTCAGTGTATCTCCATTCATTTTCTGTTCCTCTGTTTATTTCTCTCTCACGCCATCTACCTCCACACGTTCTCTCTATCTCCAGTTGTGCTGTTGAAGAGCTTGTGACCCCACAATGCGTTGACTGACCTCCATCGGTGTTATAATAATTCAGCAGTTCTCTGATCCACAATAAATACTTTAGATGCCTGGTCAGATAAGCTTGTGCGTTGATAGGTACAGTGCACAATCACCCATTATCTCTTCCTGTTCTTCTCTGATGTACAGCTGCCTTGAAATGTCTGTGCAAACAAAATAGACTGAATGAAATTCGAACTGTCCAGAAGACGTTCATGACGGTGTATTTCAATTAGGATTTAATGAAGGATGAGATTCTAGAAAAAAAAACCTGAGCAATGAAAGAAAAACAGGGCAACTCAAGAAATAGCACATGAGTACAACATGTGACACCAAGTAGGCGTTATGGTATTACCGCTAGATTATCAATCCAGAAAGTCAGCTCTTGTTCTGTGGACGCAGGTTTGAGTCCCGCCACTGCAGATGGTGGAAATTCAACTCAATGATTTTTTTTAAAAGCTGGAATTAAGAATCTACTGATGAGAATGAAATCTTTGCGGATTGTCAGAAAAGAAAAAAAAACATTTGGCTCATCAATATCCTCCAATGAAGTAATCTTGCATCCTCACTCCAGACACAAAGCAATGTGATGACTCTCAGTCGCCCTCTGAAACGGACTAGTGTGTCATTCACCCCAACACACACAAACGAAGTTGCATCAGGACATGATTCAAAAAGGTCACAACACACTGCAGCACACCAGAACTGCAAAAAGAGGAAGAAGAACACCTATACAAGGTATTCACGTAAAACGGATACCCACGCAATTTCATCAACAGATGCCTAAGGGAAAGACAACGGAACGAGGACATGCTGCAACCTAAAGGACTGGCCACACTGCCATACATCAGGAGCATTTCCGAACTGACAGCCAGACTGCTGCGACCACTAGGACTCATAACAGCACACAAGCCAACAGCCACTCTCAGACAACAACGCACAAGGACAAAGGACCCGATAACCAGCATGAGCAAAACCAATGTAGTGTACAAAATCCCATGCAAGGACTGCACAAAACACTAGATAGGACAAACAGGAAGACAGCTAACAAATCCGCATCCATGAACACCAACTAGCCACGAAACGACACGACCGGCTATCCTTAGTAGCCACACGCACAGATGACAAACAATATGAATTCGACTGGGACAACATGACTAGTATAGCGCAAGCCAAACAGAGAACAGCCAGGGAATTCCTAGAGGCATGGCACTCATCCACTGATTCTGTCAACAAATACATCGACCTGGACCCAATATACCGGCCACTGCAGCGGACAGCAACTGACAACCGGAAGCAGCAGATACAAGCCACTATAAATGCCGGAGGAAACTGCACAGAAGCGCTTCACAGGAGGCTCCCAAGCACTGAGGATGTCACCTAGAAAGGGGACGAAACGTTTGCAATAAAAACTCCCAGCTCGGCGAACAGAACCACAACAGAGAGTGAAACAATGAGACAGAACTGCTCAAGTATGTTCTGTACATAAAACTCAAACCAAATTCAAACCAGCCAAAAACCGCCTCATCAGTCTACTCTCCATCATCAATAAAGTGATGGAAGGACTCATCAACAGTGCTATCAACCAGCACCTGCTAAGCAAGAACCTGCTCAGTGACGCCCAGTTTAGGTTCCACCAGGGCCACTCAGGTCCTGACCTCATCACAGTCTTTGTTCAAACATCAAAAAAGGAACTGAATTCCAGCACTTGAAAATCAAGGCTGTTTTCTTTCAAATGTGGCATCAAGTAACCCAAGCAAAAAGGATATATCGAGCAAGTACTTCATTCTTGCAGTTATACCTGACAGATAGAAAAACGGTAATTGTTGTTGGAGGTCAGTCATCACACTTCCAGAATATCTCTGCAGTGGTCCCTCAGGATAATGTGGACCTAGGTTTGCTCCATGAGCTGGAATGGTCATTTTCAGCTGTTTCGTCACCATACTAGGTAATATCTTCAGTTGCCCTCCGGATGAAATCGAGGTCTAAACATCTTCTGTTGCTTCATCAATGGCCTTCTCTCCATCATAATGTCAGAAGTGGGGATATTCGACGATGACTGCTCAATATTCAGCACCATTCGCAAATGCTCAGTTATGGAAGCAGTCCATGCCTAAAGGCAACAGGATCTGGACAATATCCACGCTTGGGTTAATAAGTGACAAGTAACACTCGCACCACACAACTGCCAGACAATGACTATCACCAATAAGAAACAATATAACCACGTGGCATTCAGCAGCGTGTTTTTCACGAAAATCCTCTCCCCACCACCCTATCAATACACTTCGGGTTACCATTGACCAGAAACTCAACTAGACTCGCCACGTAAATATAAGAGAAGATCAAAGGCTAGGAATACTGCACGTTTAACTCACCTCTTGTCTTCCCAAAGCATGCTCACCATCTACAAGACGCAAGTCTGGAGTGAGATGAAATACTCCCCTATTGTCTGAGTGAGTGCAACCACAACGACACTGAAAAAGCTTGACCCATCCAGGACAAAACAGCCTAATTGATTGGCACCACATCCACAAGCATTCACTCCATTCAGCACCAACGCTCAGTAGCAGCAGTATGTACTATCTACCAGACAGCACCTTCCAATCCTACGATCACTTCCTTCTTGAGTGACAATGGCAGCAGGCTTTGGCGAACACCACCACCTTCAAACTCCCCTCCAAACCAGTCAACATCCTGTGTTGGAAATACATCACCATTCTTTCACTGTTTCTGGGTCAAAACCTTAGAATTCCCTCCCTCGTAGGATTGTAGATCAACGCACAGCAGGTGGACTGCAGCGGTACAAGAAGGCAACTCAGCATCACCTTCTCAAGAGGGCAACTAGGGATGGAAAAGAAATGGTGGGCCCATCCAGCGATTCCCATAACCAAAAAATAAGTTTAAGATGTTCCAAGTTGAACACCTCGATGTGACAGGTTATCTGATTTGAACATGAACAGGAAAGCAGTGTTTCTGATACTGAACATTTCCGACCTTTCTGTTATTAGAAAGGTGTTCAGTGTTCCATTGCATATTGTTGCTGAGTGCTGTGATAAATTGCATCTGTTTTATTAAATGCAATATTAGTATAACTGGATCGATCCTTCAAAAATACCAGACTGAAAATGACAATCATCGTCGAGACAATGTACTCCCGCCAGATGAGACTCACAGATAGCAGCTTATAGTCAACATATTACTGCGCTACTGCTTAACACTGAATACTCTCACCGTCCATATTACAGGGGTTACCATTGACCAGAAGGTGAAGTCAAATCAAAATACAGATACAACCGTTACAAGAGCAGGTCTAAGATTTACAATTCTGCACTGAATAATAGACTGCATGACAATACAGGCATGCTATATAGCAATAGATTTAGGCCATTCAGCCTATCTCTTCACTCTGAAACTATCTCATTTTCGCATAGTCTCTAAGACTTGTGAAAATATCTTCTATATGCTAACTGTATCAATCTTTGCAGTAATCGCTCAGTTTCAATCAGTTGCGCACACATTCTTCTAAATTCCATTGAGTGCAGACATAGAGCCCTCAACTGCCGCTCATATGACAAGCCATCATTCCCAGGATAGATCATGTCCAACAGCTTCCCAGAACAGCTCACAATAATCTAAATATTTTCTGACCATAGCCCATTATATTCTCATCAGTATGTCTCCGCTCTTGTACTCTCACTCTCTTGAAATGAACGTTAATATTGCATTTGTTTTGCTAACTGCCAAATGATCCTGCATATCAACCATAAGAGAGGACAAGGATTCCAAACTCCTTTTGTGCTTCAGATTTCATGAAGCGTTTTAGAACATAATTTCTGCCTGTATTCCACCTACTGTTCCCATATTGCGTTCCATCAGCCATGTGTTTTTTCCAGTGTCCTAAACTGTCCAAGTCTTTCTGCAGGCTCCCCACTTCCTCAATATCACCTGTCCATCCAACCATCATTGTATCATCTGCAAACCTAGCAAAACTGCCGTCAGGCCTGATGGTTCACGTAAATGGCACTTCCTGACTACCTCACGACTGTCCACCATTGAAAGGGCACAACACTCAAGATGCTTGACTCCATTTAGGTTTAAGCAGTGGCTTGACTGGAATTACACCTACAAAGTATTCACTCCTTGCACCACTGGCACTGACACCCTGCACACCATTTTATTATGAATTTACCTCATTATGGTGACACAGAACTTGATGGCGCACGATCCCAGTCTATTAATGGCAAACTGTTTCAATGCTGACAGTGTGGTGCTCACACCGACCAATGTCATTGTGTGTTGAAGACGACAGAGGGAGGTGTGAGGAGGGAATGTCGATTATGAATGACTGTGTGACTGTCACTGAGGGCTGACACCGGCCACGAAAGCCCCAGATGTACCTGTGTCTGTTGTCACTGCTGCAGGCATGGTCAGTCTTTCGGTGAGTCAAATCAAAGAACGTGATGGGCCTGGACAGTGTTCCTGGCTGAGCACTCAGATCCTGTTTGTACAAACTTACAGAAATATTCAGATAAAAGTTCAGACTCACCCCCCTAAGCCGAAGTCCAAACCTGATTCAAGAAGGCCATCATCATCCTCGTTAGTGAGAAAGCACATGGAACGTGCCCTTACAGACTACCACCCAGTGGCTCCGACCTCAATAATCATGAAGTGTTTTGAGGGGCTGGTTATGGCCTACACCAAGTCCGGTCTCCCAGCCTGACCTGCTGCACTATAATATTTGCTGACTGATGCACCGGGACAGTACACTCTCAATGGCGCATCTGTAGATGGAGCGCATGCTGAATTTCCTGAACCACCTGAGGAAGGAGAGTCATTGTTGATCCTTCCCGGCCGCCGTACCTATGTGAGATGTTCAGAACAGGTTGTCAGTTACCATCAGTCTGAGCCCTGCTCGCATTCCTGGAACATCTAAACAACAAGGATACCTAGACCAGACTCCTGCTCATTGACTAAAGATCCACCATCAAAATCATCATCACTTTCAGATTAATCACAAAACTCCACGACCTTGGTCTCGGTTCGGCTCTCTGCAACCGGATCCTCAGGTTTCTGACCTACAGACCGCAATCATGAAGATCGGTAAAATCAACTCCTCCACAATAACACTCAACACTCAAGCTGCTGAAGGATGTGTTCTCAACATCCGACAATACTCCCTGTACATCCACGGCTGTACCGTCAACACCTTACAGTACTCCCTGCACACCCACAGATGTGCCCTCAGCCCTTTGCTGTACTCCCTGTCCACCCACGGCTGTACCTGCAGCCCCTTACTATACTCCCTGTACACACACAGATGAGTCCACAGCCCCCCATTGTCCTTCATGCACACCCAGGTCTGTACCCTTAGCCCCCTACTGTACTCAAGGTACACCCACAGTTGAGTCCTCAGCCCCCCACAGTCCTCCCCGTATAACCACGGCTGTACCCTGAGCCCGCTACTGTCCTCCTTGTACATTCACGGCTGTGTCCTCAGCCAACTACTGTACTCCCTGTACACCCACGATTGTTTCCGCACCCCCCTACTGTTCTCCCTGTACTCCCACGGTTGTGTCCTTAGCCCCCTACTATACTCCATGTACACCCAAAGGCTGTGTGCTCAGCCCCTACGTATCCCCTGTACAGCCACGGCTGCGAATTCAAATTCCAAACAACGCTAACTACAAGTTCGCTGATGACATCGCTGTAGCAGTACGGATATCAAACAACAACGAATCAGAATGTAGAGAGGAGATAGAGAGCTTGGTGGCATGGTGTATTGATAATGACCTCTCTCTCTAATCCGGAAAACATAAAGGATTGATTATTGACTTGAGGAAGAAAGGAGGGGAACACATCTAATCTATATCAACCATTTGAGGGAGTGCACATCATCAAGTTCCTGATGATAACTGACAACCTGCCCTGAACATCTCACATAGGTACGATGGTCGAGAAGGATCAACAATGCCTCTCCTTCCTCAGGTGGTTCAGGAAATTCAGCATGCGCTGCATCTACAGATTCGCCATTGAGAGTGTACTGTTCCAGTGCATAACAGCCTGGTACGGCAACTGCTCTACTCAGGACAATGAAAGACGACAGAATGTTGTTTGCACAGTTCTAACCAACACGGACTCTAACATCACAACCAATGATTCTATTTACATGGCTCGTGGCCGCAGAAAGGCTGCCAAACTCTACCCCAGATTACTGAGGGAAGGGAGACAGGAAATAACTGGGGCATTAACAGATATCTTTGTAGCATCCTTGAACACAGCTGAGGTCCTGGAAGACTGGACAATTGTTAATCCCCTTGTTTAAGAAAGGTAGTAGGGATAATCCAGTCAATTATAGACCGGTGAGACTGATGTCAGGGATAGGGAACCTGCTCGAGAAGATACTTAGGGATAGGATCTACTCTCATTTGAATTAAAATGGTCTTATCAGTGATAGGCAACATGCGTTTTTGCAGGGAAGGTCATGTCTTACCAACTCAATAGAATTCTTTGAGGGGGTGACAAAGTTGATTGATGAGAGCGAGACTGTAGATGCCATGGACATGGACTTTAGGAAGGCGTTTGGTATATTGCCCCATGGTCGGTATATAGCGAAAGTGAAGTCACATGGTGCACTAGATACCTGGATAAATAACTGGCTGGGCAACAGGAGGCAGAGAATAGTAGGGGGAGTGAGTTTCTCAAAATGGAGAACTGTGACCAGTGGTTTCATTCAAGATGTTTCTGGAAAGATTCGTGAATGGGCAGAGAACAAAGGGACACAGATCCTTAGAAAACAGGCGATAGGTTTAGATAGAGGATTTGGATCGGCACAGGCTTGGACCACCGAATGGCCCGTTTCTGTGCTGGAATGTTCTTTGTTCTAACGTTATCAAAGACCCATCAGACCCCAGTAATGGTCTCCTCCAACCTCTTCTATCAGGCTAAAAAGTACAGAAGCTTGAAAACACAGAGCAGCTGGTTCAGGAACAGCTTCTTCCTGCCTGTTATTAGACTGATGAATGTACTCTCTCGTCTCAGATTATGCTGAACGTTTTCATGCTGATCTCGCCTCGCACACACCCTGTGCAGCGTAACTTGCATGCCTCTCAGACATGTTTTACAGTCGTTGTTCTTTCCATCCTTGCTTACTATGATTTGCCTCTATATCTTGGCACAGGTGAAAATAAATCCTCACCTCCCTCCCCCAGCTCCTCCCAGTGCTCACTCCGAGCTCTCGCTGGACCTCAACTCCAGCACCACCTATTCTCCATCACCAGCTCACTGTGACCCCATCCCCAGCTCTCTGTGTGCTTTGTATCTCACTATTTCTCTCACACTGTCTGTTTCCCTGTGTTTTTCTTTTCTCTGTCTTCTGTTCCTTTCCCTGAACTTACTATCTCCCTTTCTCCCTGTCCATGTGACTGTGTTTCTTGTTTTGTTTCCTTTCTCTGTTTTACTGACTGTCCATCTATTTGCCTCGCTATGTTTTCTCTCTCTCCTTATACGTGTCTGTCTCTTTCTCCCTCGTTGTGATGGTGATGGCTTCTGTATTTTTTGAAGAATGTGATGGCACTTTGGTTGGATGTTGGCAATAAAATAAAGTCAATTGGTTAAACTTCAATTGTTGTCAAAACAGCAATCACAACTTGGATATCCATTTAACAGCCAATTGTTACATCTAAATATTTTGGAACTGCCTTCTCCCACTGCTCTGCACACTGGCAACTGAAAACATTCTATTCAAGTGCATAATAGTGTGACGGTAACTGGTCTTCCCAGGACCATAAGAAACTATAGACGGTTGTGTGCACAGCCCAGACTATCATGGAAGACAACTTTCCGTCCGTTTATACTTCTCATTGTCAGCAAAAAGCTGGCAACATCAAATGTCTCTCCCAAACCGGTAATGATCTCCTACAACCTCCTCCAAAAGGGAGGGGATGCAGAGGCTTGAAAACATGCACCAGCATGCTCAGGAACACCTTCTCCCCAACCGTAATTAAATGGCGAATTGACATCTCTAACTTTTCAAATAATCAATGTGCTTTAAACATGATCTTGGACATATACAGGTTTCCCTCGGTATCTGAAAGTAGAGTGTTCCTACAAAGCCTTTCATAAGCTGATATGGCGTAAAGAGATGTAGCACTAATTTATCTGGGAAAAATTACCTTTCTTGGTAAAAGTGAAAATCTTCTTCGGATTTCTTTTGGTTCGTGAAAACAGGACTTAATGGAGGTTTTTCGGATAGGGAAGTGGCAAAAAGTGAATTTTTGAAAAGCGGGGGATACATGTACTGGCATGGGCATGATGTTCAGGAAGATGGGAAAAGGTAAAAATAAATGAGGTGAATCTCACATTTTATTTCCATCCCAGTTGATCATCATTCCCTTTGTTTGCTCTTTTCCTTCTATCTCTTTATCTATCGATTTAACTCACTCCTCCTCCCCTTCAAAGCAGACTTCCCTATCACCAGCATTATTCACAATATTTTCCAACTGTTTTCAGTTCAGCACTTTCTGTTCTTTTATTTGCATTTTTTAATGCATCTTTCTTTGTTTGGTTAACCTTCAAAGTTGTTATTCCATGGGAAGTCGGCATCTCTGCCAAGGGCAGCATTTGTTAATAATCATTAATTGCTTTGACTGTGAGGCCATTGTCCTAATCATGAAGTAACGTCCGAGACAAGAACAATTTTGTGATTGAAATACTTGTAACTGGAAAAGTGGCCAGAAGAGAGCTTGAAACATAAAGTCTGAATTTTACGAACGCGCAGAGCGATGGAGATTGGGGATATTATGAGCTGGTAGGGACAGGTTTGGTGACAGAGAGAACACGAGACATAAATCAGTTCAGGGCAAAAAGGGATACCGAGGTTGACCACAGTTTTGTTCTCAGATATTTGTAAAGGGAGTGGTCTGCAATTCAGATGAATGGAAACTGAAACTGAAATTGAAGATAAAAGTTTATTTCATTGACAAATATAGATAACCGAAATTGCAATGAAGTTCAAAATTGTTTATGGGATTAATGAATGGACAGAAGTAGAGAACACCAGCAATGGCCAGGATAGGTTATGATTTGGAGATGCCGGTGTTGGACTGGGGTGTACAAAGTTAAAAATCGCACGACACCAGGTTATAGTTCAACAGGTTTATTGGAGGCACACTAGCTTTGGAGCGTCGCTCCTCCACCATAGGTTAGTAACATACCATCCACACCGCCCAAAATAATAATCAGAACCACGAATATCCCATATGGTAGAAATTCCCAGTAGAGGGAAATGTTGAAGAGACCCAAGGAAAACCTCCTCTCCATTGGTGTAATTATCGAGTCCATTATTCTCAGATTCTGATGCGTCCTCTCCACATCTGTGCAGCTGCTGATCTCTGTTATTGTTGGAAATGATGCATCTGCTCCTACACTAGGATAGCGCACTGAGTGAAGCCCCTCACCAATAGGAGAGGGAAACCCTCTATTGACACAGTTACAATGCATGGAGACTGACGTCAATGACAGTCACTGAGCAAACAGTCCCAGCTTTCAATACATCACATTCAGTTCACAATATAACTGGACTGGACTGGATGCTGACATCGCTGGCTATTGGTCACATCTCCCATCATCAATCCCTCCAGTGAAGTCAGTTGTGAGGGAGAATGATGGATGTTTTCTTGTCGCAGGCTAAATGACTCTGCTCTGTTGTACGTTTGCAATGCTGTAACCAACTCACCCCGAATCTCCGCCCCTCTACAAAAAAGAAACGATCAGGATGTTGTCACTGTGCTTATTTCTCCTTCACGGGAACAAACGCCAGCCAACAGAATGTCACTGGGCACATTTGCCCTGAACATGGATAGGAATAGTGGACTTCTCTGAATGTTCCTCTCACTGCTCTAATACAGAAACGTTGGACCTTTCATACATAATGTGCTTCTGTAATTAATTTATACGAATTGACAAACATCTTAATACAGTTTTATTTGCTGGTAAACATTATTTTTTACGCTTTTTCCCATCAGTCCAAATCCAAAAGTGAACTTATTCATTAAGACTTATGAATTAATGAGTCAGGTTTAGCTAGGGGATAGGCGTAATTGGGGCCGTGTTCATGGAGACTTCATGGGTAGTACAATGATATTCCTCAGTCATCATCACTCTTAACGTCAGATAGAATTAAATATAGTTCACAACAAGGAAAGGGCCAACGTTTGGGTGATGCAATGCTGAATGACAATGTGAACTGAACAGGATAATTTTAAATGTGATAAAGTGAACTATATTGTATATATACACACCATTTAATCATTGGGAATACAGATTGTGTAGAATCACCGCACCTGAAACATTAACTTTGGTTTCTCTTCACAGATACTGCCAGACCTGCTGAGCTTTCCCTCCAACGTCTGTTTTTGTTTGAGATTGATCATATTGTTCATATCTGGCAGAATGCTTACAATTAAAAGCAGTTGCAAATAACAAAATGTGCAGGGCTACGGGGACAATGCAGGAGAATAATATCAGAAATATCGCTCATTCCAAACCGAAAGAGACAATGGGCTGAGTTGTTATGACCTTTGCTGTAATAATTCTATGTTATGCATTGAAACTTTTGGAGACTGGGAAGACAAGCTTGTTCAATGAAGGTCACAGAGTGTTCCATCATGACAAATCTATCCCTATTACTTCATGAAGTTCAGCTGCCTCTAAAATGTATTTTCAAACAAAATAGATTTCCTGAGATTTACAGGATGTTCAGAATTTTTTTTAACTTTCTATCATAAAGAAGAAACAGATTTCGACTGTAATTCAGGTGTCACAGACACACCAACTGTAATAGAAACAAGAAAGTGCCACATTGTCCAAATATTACCAAGGTCAACATGTTGATCTGTCAAGAAATATGAAATATGGAGATAATGGAAACATGAAATACAAAGAGAAAATGCTGGAGAAACGAAAAAGATGACGAAGTATCTGCAGAGACAACAGAATTAGCATATGTAATATGATGTGACACTGTTCTGAAAAGTCATATTAGAATCAAAGGTTCTTTTTGCGTCTCCGCTCTGCTTTTGCTAGATCTAATGAATTTAACTCAAGCTCTTTTGATTTCTTTCTTCTTTCTGAACTGTGACAAAGTGTCTGATCTGAATGATAACAGCAAAGTTATCTCAGATGAATCTCGAGTAATTTGTTATGGACGTTAAATGATAAATTACAAAGTTCCTATGTTTGACAGGGCTCTAAATATCGGTGACATATTGCATTGTGAGAACTTGCGATGAAAGTGTTGAAACAAAACAGAAGTTACTGTAAATGCTCAGCAGGTCTGGCAGCGTCTGTGCCGAAAAATCAGAGTTAACGTTTCAGGTCCAGTGCCCCTTCCTCATAACTGATGTTAACATGGAAAATGTTGATTTATGTTCAGAAGAGAATGGATAGCTCTTAATGGAAACTGTTAGTAGGTAACAATAAGGTCTGAGTAATAGAAGGCTATGTGAGAACTCGGCCTGGTGTATGGATAGGGGGCTAGGACACTGGGGAGTTCAAGCCCGAAAATTATTGAACTTGATTTTGAGTCTAAAGGGCTGCAGGGTCCGCACATGGAAAATGAGGTGTTCTTCCAGTTTGTGCTGAACTTTCCTGGAACACTGCAGCAAGCCTGACACAGAAATATTGGTTAGGGAACAGGACGGGCAGTTAAACTGGCAGGCAAATTAAAGCTCAGGGTCTTTTGCAGCTGTACAAAACGGATGTTCTGTGAAGCTGTCATCCAGTCTACCCTTCATTTCCCCAATGTAGAGGAGGCCACATTGTGAGCAGCGCATGTAGTTGACTGGATTGTGGGAAATGTTGGTCAGGGGCTGCTTCACATGGAAAGTATGGCTGGGCCCTTGGATACTGATGAGGATGGAGGTAAATGGGAAAGTGTTACACCTCCGGCAGGGGAAAGTGAAATGAACCTGTGTTGGAGTGAATAAAGAGTGAACCAGTGTGTCCTGGAGGGAATGATCCCTCTAGAAGGTGGACAGGGGAGGAGAGATGAATATGTGCAGGTGGGGGCATCTCGCTGGAGGTGAGGAAATGTGGGCTGATGATCCTCTGCACGTGAATGCGGCTAGGATAGTAAGTTATGACAAGGGAAACTCTGTTGCGAGAGAGAAGGGGAGGGGGAGACTAGAAGCGCAGGAGATGGGTCAGACTCGATTGAGGACCCTGTTGACAACATTAATGTGGAATCCCTTGATGGAGGAACAAGGTGGACATTTCAAAAGCTTCCTTGTTGAATTTAGTATCATCAGAAGCAATGTGGTGGAGACGGAGGAATTGGGGGAATGGATTTGAGTCTATGCAGGAAACCTGGTGTGAGGACATATTCTCCAGGAAGCTGTGGGAGTCGGTGGGTTAATACCGGATATCAGTGGCCTGGCTATCCCCAGGAATGGAAGCAGAGATGTTGAGAAAAGGAAAGGAGTAGTCAGAGAGAGACCAGGTGAAAGTGATGAAGGGCTTCAAATTCCAATTCCGGACAAGAGAGAAAAGCAGCAGCGATGATAACATCTATGTATGGGACAAAGAGTTGTGGGTGGGTGCTAGAATACAACTGGAACAGTGAATAGTCGATGTACCCGAAGAAAAGACTGGGGCCCACGTGTGTGTCCAAGCAGTTCCTCTGTGCGGCAGGTGCAGGCTGAAGCAATGGGTATGTCCAGGCAGTTCTCTTTGTGAATTTTTGTAAGGAGATGGAAGCGAGCTCTGCTATCAGAGGACCATCAGCTCGGGGGCAGTTAGAGGGGAGTGGGCATTGGGCATGAATTTCCAGATGAATGTGGTCAATTATCATAGTTGATACAATGGCCTGATGTGCCATGGTAGGGTCATGGTGCAGGGGGAGAATAGAGGAGGTATCTGAGAGTGGGCGTTCAACCTCTGCAATGTCGAAATCAATTCACCAGACTATAGCAGCACGACCCTTGTCAGCACAGGCTGAATAACACAGTCAGGGTTGGCTCTAAACACATGGAGTGGAGGCTGTTCGGACAGCGACAGGTTGGATTTGGTGAAGGGAGTGCAGAGAAATGAAGACAACCAATGTCATGTTGATATTTCGCAATGAACCGATTTAGTTCAGGTAAAGGCAAGAGGGAGGCTTCCAAGTGGAGGGAGAGTGTTGCATCTGGGTAACGGGGTATTTGGGGCAGGGAGAGGAATCTTGCCGACAGAAATGGGCACTGAGGCGAAGAGTGTGGAAGATCTCAACTAAAAGTCATGCCTAAAATTCATTAAAGTGGGGGCACAGAGAGGTAAAGTTCAGACATTTGATTAGTACAGAACATTCCGCATCAGAGAGTGAAAGTTCAGCAGGGATGGTGAATAAACGGCAGGAGATGGAATTGGAGGAGGGGATGGAGTCAGAGGCAGGGTATAGGAGGGCAGGAAGATTCCAGAGGGTCAAGGGCATCTCCACGTTGTTGCAAATTGTGTGCCCAGTCCATCTGGTCAGCACAGCGAATGAGCCAGTGAATAAATTAGAATTGTGGAGTGGTGCAGCCTTGAGTTAATGTGATGCGATACTACTGGGCAGAGAAACTGTTGAACTCAGTGGCACTGAAATCACTCGCTCAGTCCTCAGAAAGTAACTGATTGAAAATAATTGGAAAGGTAATCTTATTGTAACGTCCTGATTTCACTGAAGTGACACTCAAGTTGCAAGATCTTACTTTTCGGAGACTTTAGACCAACCTGTGAAAATATCATATGTTTTTATAAAGACAAATTTATCCATGGTTTTGGAAGGCACTAGCAAGGGCAGAGTTTATTTGTCACTCCCAATAGCTCTGGGGAAAGTGTCATTCTTCAATGAGGAAATTACCAGCGCAGAATTTCCTGCGATTCCCATTTAACACAGTTTTCTCAGGATCCCTGATGTCACATGAGTCAAATACTTCTTTGATGCAACGTAAATTACTCTGACCTCACCTCAATTGACATTGGAAAGTCAGTGAAATGAATAAAGAACAAAAGGCCAGTACACAGCTTGTTTGAACAATGTGCTCACTCTACTCACAATGTTAAGGGAAAACTGATGCATGGATTTCTGATTCTGAAGAGAGGTTTGTATATTTGTGATGGGGCTGTTTGGTTAAGTGCTGTGACAGAGACAGAAAGACACTCCACTCTGTACCATGACGAACAAAACCACCCTGTTCACGGTGCATCAGACAATGACAGAAATGCACTCTTGTCTGTTCCTATTGGACATTGATCATCTCAGTCTCATCACTGACTGATGACAAATAGCAGCAGAGAAGCCAACAGCTCCCATCATCCCTGTTGGAAAGCAAAAACTGGAAGGGATGGCCAGAGAAAGTGGGAGTAACTGGGCAATTGGTGTAACTTACAGTGGGAGTGGCAGAAGAAGAGTGCGAAGGGAGATCATCAGTGGAAGAGTATGTAGCAGCAGAAGGGGCAGTGCAAAGGAAGTGTAAGAAAAGAGTAGGATGGAGGAGGAAGAATGGCAGATGAAGTTTTAGTGACAGTGAAAAGCTTGTTTTTGAGGAATTGAGATTGGATGAGAAAACATCACTGTTCAAGAAAATCGGGATCTGGATTCCATTCAAAATTAAGAAAGGATTTTTTGTACTTTTTCTTCTACCACTTGATTCTTGTTCAGGTTGTACATGTACTGTATATTTCTATATCTTAATCAAGAGCAGACGACATGTCTTTTTCTCTCCTACTGTGGTGTTTCAACATTTTTGATTTTTTTACAGCATGTATTTGCTTCAAATTCAAGGTGGATATGAGAATATGATTTGATCCTCTCCAGTTTGCCCCTAACATAGAACTTAATTGAACATTTATCCTCATCACACTCGTTGATTTAAACAAACAATGAATGAGTCCATGTCCATCCTGCGGATGAAAAATTTCTTCAGCTTTGGCTATTGCAGGGAATGTTACAAAGAACAGTGCCACGCAAAATGCTAATGTTCCAGCGCAAGGTGCCAAACCGTAGCTTATCCAGAATTATCCGAAATCCGGTTTAGAAATAAAACATGCAAAGAGACAGAGTGTAAAAGGTGGATTCAACTCTGTGTCGAAAATACGATTTCTGGCTCCCTCATAAAATATATTAACTACATCACTCATAAATTCACTAAAATAGGAAAAGCAAGAGACTGGAATTGTCAAAACATACTCTCAATAACATCTGGAGAACAGGAAGGAAATCACAGTTTGTTTGTGATATTCAGGAATGACAATTGTGAGAATGTGGAAGGTGGGGAGCAGTGGAATGATGACCAATGTTATGGATGACATAAAAATGAGCTGGGTGGATCACAGTCAGGAGGAAAATGTTAGGCTACAGAAGGATAGAAACAGATTATTCAGATAGCCAGATCAACGGCCAATGAAATTTAGCACCGATAAATTGGGAAGATGCAAGTCAGAAGTAACAAGACAGGTGAGTACTCAAAAGTGAGTATAAAAGAGAGGGGGTAAATTTGTTCGTTATTTCTTTGCAGCAGGGAAGGTTGAGGAGGGAACCTAGTACAGATGTACAAGAGCATAAGGGGTATGGAGAGGATGAACTGACAGCAGCTGTGTTCCTTAGTCAAATGATCAAAAACAAAGGGACACACTTTTAAAGTGAAAGGCAGGGGATTTAGAGAGGATTTGTGGAATGTGTTTCCAACTGAGAGGGTAGTATGAATCTGGAATGCGTTGTCTAGGAGGGTGGTTGAGTCAGTTAACCTCACAAACGTTTGGATATCCTTTGGATATGCACTTGATGGCACAGACGTGATAGGCCTGTTTTTCATTGCATTATTGAGTGCAGTGGCAGCCATGGACACTCTGATATATTCTGAAACAATAAACAATGGCAGTTGCTGCTTTGTTCCTTTCACTGTACTCAGTCAGTGGCTACATCACAAAACAGCATCATCTCATGGAGCTTCAGCACTTACTCAACCAAAGGCAACCCAGCCATCTCTGGGAATATCCAGGGTAATTCACAGTGTAAGCATTGTCCCCCTATAACACTGATATTATTCTAGCTGTTTGCCCCCATTATTATAGCTACAGCCATAACATGAACACAGCTTTCCCTCCATTATAATACAGACCTCTAGCAGTAAGGATGTTATTTCTCTGAAGCATAATAAATTATTTCCCAGGTATTCACTTTGACAAACACTAAGTTTTCCTGAGTTTTGCTGCCAGTTGTTTATCACAGAATTCCCCAACTCACTCCACCTCAACCTCTTTCCCCTTTAATATTTTCTTGTTCACTGTCTTCCTGATCTCACACACCTCAATCCCTCACATCCCCCACCCTCTCTATCCTTATTTATTAATCCCTGAAGAACCTGCGCCTCATCGCAATCATTTATTCCAACTCCCAACTCACATTTTGGACTAATTTGATTCCTTCTCTCGGCATGGTCATTAGACTGGCCGTGCCTGATGTCCTGTTCATCTCTACCTTCTGCTCAGTTCCTGATCCGTTGCTTTTGTTCTCACTCTCCTGTAGATTCCAATCCATTTAACTTACACTCGTAAACTTCCCCACAACGATGTTGGTGCTCGTCCAGTTAAGATGCAACCTGTCTTTTTTATACAGGTCCCACCTGTCCTGGAAGAGAGCTACATGATCCAAAAATCTGAAACCATCAACCCTGAACTAGCTTTTTAACAACATGTTAAGCTATACTGTGTTCCTCATCCTTCCCTCTTTTCCACATGGCGCAGGAAGTAATCCAGAGATTACAGAGGATTGTTTTTTCTCTCTCTCTTTCTCTGTCCCTCGCTATCTCTCTCACACACACATTTTCAGACACACAGACGGACAGACACCACATTACTTTGCAGAAGAATACAAATAACCTTAAACTAATGTGAATGATAATGGGAAAGAAGGATTTAGTTAAAGGGAAGATGACAGAAATTGCGCTTCTTCTGGATGTCAGTTTGCTCGCTGAGCTGGAGAGTTCATTTTCAGATGGATCATCACTATACTAGGGAACATTATCAGTGAGCCTCTGGTGAAGTGCTGTGTTATGGCCCACTTGCTATTTATGTGTTTAGGTCTGCTTGAGTCAGTGATGTAATTTCCAGTATTCGTGATTTTATGTCTGGTTCTTTTTCTCAGAGAGTGTTAGATGGAATCAAAATCAATGTGCTTGTTGATCGATTTCTTTTGGCATACTATGCTTCTAGAAATTCTGGATTAATGGCGCTGGAAGAGCACAGCAGTTCAGGCAGCATCCGAGGAGCAGTAAAATAGACGTTTCGGGCAAAATCCCTTCATCAGGATTTTTTTTTCTAGGAATTCTGGTGCGTGTCTATGTTTGGCTTGTCCTAGATTGAGGTGCAGACCCAGTCAAAATGGTGTACTTCCTCATCTGTATGCAACGATGCTAGTAATAGTAGGTCATGTCATTTTTCTGGCTAGTTGTTGTTCATGTATCCAGGTGGCTAGTTTTCTGCCTGTTTTTCTGATGTAGTTCTTGCAAGGCTTATTCTTCCTGGGGGAAAACAGACAAATATGTGAACTTATTGCAGTGTTCAAAAGATTGAAAAAAAGTTATAGAGTAAAACAGGAATACTCTGTTTCCGTTAGTTGGCATTACAGCACCAAGGAGTTCTAATTTCAAGATTGTCAGCAAAAGAGCCAGGAGTGAGATAAGGAAAAACTTCTTTATTGAGAGGGTTGTCAGGATTTAGAATGGAATGCCTGGGAGAGTCGTGGATGAAGATTAAAAAGAGAACTGGTAATGCATTTGAAAATATCAATTCAACAGGCTGCTGAGATAGGGATGGCACATGGGAAGGGCTTGGGAGACATTCCTGGCGCTGATGCACACACAGTGGCCAATGGCCTCCTCCTGTACTTGAAAGTTTTGCACTCTATTAAGTGTCTGATGCGAATATAAGTCAGTATCAGATTATTTCCCATTGAAAATGCTCGCAAATATCTGATTATTTAGTGCAGCATAAGCATTTAAAATACACGTATTACAAGACCAGCTTCATTTTGTAGTCTAAATATTGCTTAGAACAGGAATATTTTATTTGCTGTATTCCAATTACTAAAACAAATCTGTCATTGCTTTGGCGCAAATCTCTTTGAAAAGGTTTGACTTTTCTCTCACACGATAATATGTTCTTTTTTTTGTTTACTGTCTACATTTCATATTAAATAACATTCTTTCAAAAGATAAAAGTTTTCAAACTACTGTTCACTAAAATTTGATAGCACAAATCATTTATTTAGGTTAATATTCACACTCCATGTTGAATTATAGCCATTTCTAATTCACTGGCAAATAGTTGCAGCTTGTACATTTCAGTGAGAAATTAAACTGATTGATTATGTATAAATGTATAAGATCGCTAATTCTATTTCATTGTTCAATCGGTTGCTCACCCTGAACATTTAATCATTCAGAATCCACCCACTTTCAAAATGTTGGAGTGACAATGCATTGTTTTGAATCCTGACATTGTGTATGTAATTTTGACCGCCAAAACAGTTACATCCATATTGTTTGTTCGATACACAATAAAATGTACATTCTTTAGTTCTTTGCTAGAAAATCTTGACAGGAGGTTATATTTTTGTTCCATAAAGATAGAATCAACCTAATGCTTTTCAGAGGTAATAGTACAGTCGAATAATCATAGTTGGCATCTTACTTTTGCCCAATTCACGAAACATAGCAAACATCTGATTAATATATGGGTCACCTAACAGATTGTATCTGAAGAAAACAGCAGCAAATGGCAAGTCAAGAATCACGGTAATAACTGAAATTGGCGGAGCCTGCCTGGTGTAGGACACCGCACACACTATGGTGGCATTTACGTGAATGTAACAATGAACAATATAACTGAAATTTTGGGCTAACGCCCCTCCCCAGATTCCTGATCTTACACACATCACTCCCTCACACATTCAAACATTGATAAGAATCCACAGGCTGGGTGAAACATAAAACACAGAACAGTACAGCACAGTACAGACCCTTCGACACTTGACTTCCTGCCAAACTTTTATCCTACTTGAAGATCAGACTAACTGACATACCCTTCATGTGCCTATTCAATAGTCACTGAAATATCGCCTAATGCAGCTGACTCTACTAACGCTGCTGGCAGTGCATTCCAAGCACACACCATTCCCTGTGTGAAGAACCTACCTCTGACATCTCCTCAAACCTTCTTTCAATCACCTTAAAATTATGCTCGCTCGAGATAGCCATTTCCACTCTGCGAGAAAGTCTCTGGCTACCCATTCTACCTATGTCTCTCATCATCTTATACACCTCAATCATGTCACCTCCCATTCTTCATTGCCCCCAGGAGAAAGCCCTCGCTCCCTCACCTTTTCTTTGTAAGACATGCCCTCCAGTCCAGGCAGCATCCTGTTAACTCTCCCCAGTACCCCCTCTGAAGCCTCAATGTCTTTACAGTAATGAGGCAACTAGAACTGAACACAATATTCTAAGTGTAGTCTCACCAGAGCACTTTGGCGTTGCAACATAAACTTGCGGCTCTTAAACTCAATCCCTGGCTCATGAAAACGCCATTCATCTTATTAACCTTATCAGCTTGGGTGACAACTTTGAGCATCCTATGATATGGAACACACCATCCCTATGGTCCTCCACACTGCCAATAATCCTGCCTTTAACCCTGTATTGTTCATTCAAATTCGCCCTTCCAAAATGAATCACTTCACCCTTATCCAGGTTGAACTCCACCTGTCATTTACCAGCCCAGTTCTGCATCCTGTCAATGTCCAATTACAACCTACAACAGCCCTCCACACTATCCATAACTCCAACATCTTTGTTACATCATAAAACTTACTAAAACACACTTGCACTTTATCATCCAAGTCATTTGTAAAAATCACAAAGAACAGCAGTCCCAGAACCGATTGCTGAAGAACGGCACTGCTCACCAAGCTCCAGGTTGAATTCTTTCCATGTTCTACCACCAGCAGTCTTCTACAGGCCAGACAATTTTGTTACCATACAGACAGATTTCCCTATTTACTGGTATCCCATGCCTCCTTACATCCTGAATGAGCCGATTTTATGGTAACCTTGCTAAAATCCATGTACATCACATCCACTGCTCTCCCTTCATCAATGTGTTTGATCCCATCCTGAAAGAATTCACTAAGTTGTGTGAGGCATGACTTGCCCCTCAAAAAGCCATGCTGACTATCTCTAATCAAACTATGCTTTTCCAAGTAGTCATAAATTCTGTTTCACAGAATCCTTTCCAATACTTTGCCCAATACAGAAATAAGACTGACTGGCCTGTATTTCGCAGGATTATCCCTATTGACTTTCCTGAACAAGGGAATAACTTTTGCCACCATCCTATCATCATGCAGTACTTCAGTGGACAGTGGGGACACAAAGGCGCAGCAATCTCTTCCCTCAATTCCTCTGGTAACCTCGGGTGCTTCCTGTCTGGTCCAGGGGACTTATCTATCCTTATGTTTGTACTTCAATCAGTCTGTACGTCACCTCACTTTATCTACTCCCAGTTCAACCAACTGATTGACTGCTTTCCATTTCAGGGCTATATACAGTGCTGCCCTCCTGAGCAAGTACAATTCCAAATATTCCATGAATCATGGAATGGAAAAAAATGTGAACACACCAATGCCGTCCTGATGAAAGGCTTATGCCCAAAGCTTTCACTCCCCTGCTCCTCGGATGCTGCTTGACTCGCTGTGCTTTACCAGAACCACACTTTTGGTCTCTGATCTGCAGCATCTGCAGTCCTCACTTTCTCCATTACTGAGGGCTAATCCTGCTGCACACTGAGCAGGGAATTAATCAGCAGGAATTCATTGTATTTGAAGCTGACTGTTCAGTTCTGGACGTGGCATTTGATTAACATATTAATTAAATAAGAAATTACAACTCAACAATTATTGATTCAGTGCCAGAGTTACATTTTTAGTTCATTGAAAGGCAGCGTGATAACAAACAGTAAATGACTGAACAACTCCGAGGGACAGAGTATTCCAGATGCTATATTCCAGGCTGGATCTCCTTTACTATAATACTGGGAATATTATCGGACCGACAGATGTGATAAGGGAACGAGGTGACATGGGGGAGTGGACATTTTTGCCATCACGTAGGTGTGTTTGAGGGAGGTCAGGGCTGACAATTCAATATTCTGTAATACAAGAACTATAGACAGCAGAGGAGAGGATAAAAGAGAAGGTGGTGTTGCCTTATTAATTATGGAGTCAAAGATTGCAGTAAGGAAGGATGATATCTTGGAAGGATATTCAAATGACGGTTTGTGGGTTGAGGTTAGGATCAAAACAATGACTACTGGGGGTGTATTATAGACCTCCAGATAAAAGAAAATACAGGAGCAGGTATATAACCAATTCACTGAGTTGTGCAAATACAATAATAGGATCATTACATTCAGGTATTTCAATTATAGACATTGATTAGGGCAGTGATAATTATTTTTAAGTGGACAAAGATGCCTTGACATTTATTCCAGAGAGCTCCTTATATCAACATGGAGCAGATACAACAATGAGTAGGGCTGTGCCGAGCCTCACTGTGGGGAATTAAGCCAGTCAGGTGTTGCAGGCAGGATTGGGAGAGCATTGCAGGACCAGTGACCGTGACTCAAGCATTTTTAGCTTATTAAGGAAAAGACCAAAAGAGAAAAAGGTTTGAAAAATAAAAATAATTTGGATGATGGAGGCAGATCTTACCAAGAGAAAGACAGGATCTGGCCACGGTACAGTTACTTCTGGGTTAAATTGTAGCAGAACTGCGCGGGGGTGGTGGGGATCACATGCTCAAAATGGAATTGATGAGAGTGTCACCGCAACATGTTACAACAAAGATGAAACTGAGGAAAACAAGCCCAGAGAGCCTGGAATATCTACAAATGTTCAGAACAGAATTAAAAATGAAAGAGAATCTTAAAGCAGGCATAAAGTGAGGAGGTCAATGGAGGTCCCATAAGAGTAGAGAACGTGAAGTTCTAAACTCAAGAAAGTAAGTTCTAGAGCAAAACGCGGCGTGATAAAAATATTAGTGGTCAATATTTTGAAGAATTCAAAGACATTTTATCAGTTTATTAAGGGTAAGAGGGTAACAAGAGAAAGAATAGGGAGTATTAGGGACCGAGGAGGCAAACTGTGCATCGAGCCTGAGAATATGTCAAACACGTACTACATATTGGTCTTCACTTTGGAGAAGCAGTTCCTGGACAGAAGCTGAGGAAGAATTGGAAGTTGATGCAGGATAAAAAGTGGGCAAATCTCTAGATCTGGATGAACTGTATCTTAGACATTTGTGGAAGATGAGAGAGTAGGTTCCAGCCTCTTAAATTTTGTGTTGTATTTTGTTTTGCCTCTGGCCACAAAGGTGGTGTGATCGAACAAGACAACATCTAATGTAGGTTCAACTTCCACACAGAGTGCTAGAAAAAAAGCCATGGGATTAAAGACCACCAAGTCTCACATCAGGGAAAGGGAAACAATTGTAGAAAATTGTGAAGGCTGTTGAGGAATGATCACCAAATATCTTCAAGGCTGAGATGGACAGATTTTTAAACAAGGGTTACAGGGAAAACGCAGAAAAATGGAATGGAATGTTATCAGAATAATTGAATGTAAAAGCAGAGTCAGCGAGTGGATGGGTATACTGTCACTCGTATGTCTAATGGTAAACCTTTTCTAATACCCTGTATTCACTGGAACATCCGGAGTGATACACAGTTTCGAATACAATCAACAGATATAAGGAATTCATAAGGGCAGTGCTAGTAGACAGAAAAGACCAGAGGACTGCGACAACGCGGATGAGCTGTCAGGGTGAAGGTTTGCATCAGCGCAGTCACCACTACAAGGAGGAAGACCTCAGCAAGACACCACCCAAGTCCAAGCATGGGCCTGGTGCTTAGGAGTGCTTAAGGCCCAAACAACACATCACTGTCGTGTCTCCCTCCTGATCTAACCAAAACTAAATGTGGAGTGTTCTATTGACGTACTGTTAGTGGCAGATTAGGCAGTAATGCTTTGGTTCCAGAGACATCGGTGAGCAGCAGTTCAGCAAAAGTTAAAGTTAAGCTCAGGTAAACTCTTTTTAACACTAGTCTGACAGCAGTAGAGATGGCAGTTAGGGAAGTTGCATGTTCTTCCTGCGGTTTGTGGGAGCTCAGGGAGATTTCCACTGTCCCTGATGACTACATGTGTGGGCAGTGCACCCTGCTGCAGCTTCTGGGAGACCATGTTCAGGAGTTGGATCTGGCTGCACTCCGGATCATCCGAGATACTGAGCACATCATAGATAAAAGCTTTAGTGAGGTGATCACACTCAAGTCCCTCCCTTAGCCATGTTTCGGTAAGGACTATAATATCCCAGTCTCATGTAAAGATCCACGCCCTGAGTTCATCTGCCTTACCTGTCAGCCCTGTTGCATTTAATTAAAAGCAAGTTAATCCAACAGGCATTCCTTGCTTCCTGTCATGTTCCAGGCAGAGAGTAGTTGGGCGACCACCAGGAATGGCAAAGGGAGTAGGCAGGAGGTGCAGGAATCCCCTGTGGCCATTCCTCTCGAAACCAAGTATCCCATTCTGGATACTGGTTTTTTGTATGTTGGGAGATGGGCGATAGGTGTCAGGGAATGACTGTTCAGGGGAAAGCAGCAGTAGCCAAGATGGTTGCACCTGATCTGGGGAGCAGCAGGAAAGAATAAAGGTAAACAGATTCTTAGAGAGAGGAGATTTGATTGTTAGGGGGATAGATTGGAGATTCTGTGACCTCAAACGGGAAACTAGGATGGTGTGTTGCCTCTCAGGGTTCAGGGTCCAGGATGCTTCTGAGTGGCTGCTGAAAGTTCTCAAGGGGGAGGGTGAGCAGCCAGAAGTCATTGTGCACAATGGTACAAATGACACGGTTGGATATTGGAATGTGTTTGTGTAGAATGATTAACTGAGAACTCGGAGAAAAGTTAAAACCAGGACCTCGATGGTGATAATCTCCAGATTACTTCCAGTGTCATGAGCTAGTGAAGCTAAGAATAGGAGGATATCAAGATAAATATATGACTAAAGAATTGGTGCACTGAGCGGGATTCATATTTTTAGACCATTGGGAGCTTTTCTGTGACAAAGTTGACCTGTTCAGGAGGGACTGGTGGCACATGCACTCGAGGGGGGATCAATATCTTCGCAGCCAGTTTTGCTAGTGCAAAAGAGGAGTATTTAAACGAGATTGGCAGGAGGTGATATCCTCAAGAGCAAGGAGGCAAGTGAGAGGCTGGAAGGAGATACGTTGAGAAGACATATCAGGCTGGAACACGATAGAGAACAAGAAATGCCCATGGATTAAATTGTGTTTATTTCAGTGCAAAAGGGCTGACAGTTAAGGCAGATGAATTCAGGGTGTGGATAGGCTATCGGCGCTCGATAGTCTAGCTATTACAGAAACATGGCTGAGGGATGGATAGGACTGACAGCTTAATGTACCCGAGTTAAATGCATTAGGAGGGCCAGAGATCGTGGAACGAGAGGAGGAGAGTTGCATTTCTGAATAAAAGATGTATTGCAGCAGTGATCAGAGATAAAATAACTGATGGATCATCCAATGAGGCTTTGTGGGTGAAACTAAGAAATAGGAAGTGGATGGTAACATTATTGGGGTTGTACTACAGGCCCACAAATTGTAAACAGAAATTGCAGGAACAAAAACATGTAGAGAGATTACGGAGACTTTCAGGAACATTTGGGTTGTCATAATAGAGGCTTTAATTTTTTTTTATAACACAGAATTGCAGTGCCAGAGCATTAAGGGATTTGATGGGCTGGAATCAATTAAGTGCGTCAGGCAAGTTTCCTCAAACAGAATGTAGAGGGTCCTAATCGGAAAAGGAGTAAAATTTGTCCTACTCTTAAGAAATAGGTCAGGACAGTTGAGTGGGGTGACAGTAGGTGTCCACTTTGGGACCAGTGACCATAGATCTATTAATTTTAAAATAGTTATGAAGAGGGAAAAAATGGTATACAGATTCAAGTTATAAAATGGGGCAAGGTTAATTTTGATGGACTTAGACGGGAGTTTTCAGGGGTTGATTGGAGTAGTCTGTTTGCAAGCAAAGGGACCTCAAACAAGTGGGAGTTTAAGATCTATATGTTCCTGTGAGGGTGAATGGAAAGTTGACAGGAATGAGGTACACTGGATGACAAGAGATGTTTAGGCTTTTACCAAAAGAAATGAGGGGGCGTGGGTCAGGTAGAGACAGCTGGGATCAAGGGAATCCCTGGAGGTGTACAGGGGATACAGGAGTTTACTGAAGAAGGAAATCAGGAGGGAGAAAAGGCGATATGAGATAACCTTGCCTGAGAAGATCAGGGTGAATACAAAGAGGTGCTTTAAGTATATTAAAGGAAAAGTAGTAACTAGAGAGAGAATAGGACCCCTCAAAGACCAAAATGGATATGTTTGTGTGAAACCATAAGAGATGAGGAATGTCCTCAAGAAATATTTCTCCTCTATGTTTACCGTGGAGAAAGACATGAGTACTCGGGAAATTGGGGAAATTGTTGGTGATAACTTAGGGACAGTCCATATCACAGTAGAAGAGGTATTGGATCTACTAGAATGTTTGAAGTTGGATAAATCTCACGGTCCTTTCAGATATATGCAAAAACAATGCAGGGGCTAGAGAAGAACTTCCGAGGGCCCTGGCTGATAATTTTGATCATCAGTTACCACAGGTGAGATCCCATAAGACCGGAGGAAAGCAGATGTCGTACTCTTATTCAAGAAGGACTGAAAAATAAAGCCTGGGAAATACAGACCGGTAAGCTTAATATCTGTGGTAGGTAAATTACTTGAGAAGATTCTGAGGAATAAGATGTACATGCATTGGGAAAACAGGGTTTCATTAGTAATAGTATAATGGCTTTGTGAGTGGATGTTCACGCCTGATGAATTTGTTAAAGTTCTCTGATGACGTGACCAGGAAGATTGAGTAGGGCGGGCAGGTAGACATCCAAACGTGTGGTGCTGGAAAAGCACATCAGGTCAGGTAGCATGCGAGGGACAGGAGAATCGACGTTTTGGGCACAAGTCTATCATCAGGAATGTCCATGACATCGATATTCCTGCTTCTCGGATGCTGACTGACCAGCTGGGCTTTTTCAGTGCCAAACTTTTCAAATCTGATCACCAGCATCTGCAGTGATTACATTGACCAAGGGTGGCCGATCTGGTCTATATGGATTTCAGTTACACGAGAACAGGATGAGGCTTCTCAGCCCCTGGACCATGATATACATTTACAGGAGGAGACCAATCAGTCCCTCCAGTCGATAGAACTAGACCCAGTTTAGATAATGCAGCAACAGTATCAGCCTATTCAGCTACTTGAAGTACTACAGTAAATGGAAGAGGCAATAAATTGACTGGACGATAGGGTTTGTAGTAATAATACCAGGCTATATAGCCCGTCAAGACTGTCCTTCCCTTCAGTAAGGTCAGGGCTGATCTATCTTGGCCGCAATTTCTCTTTCATGCCCAATTTTTTGTAGCCCTTAACTCTCTGATGTGTCAAAATTCATTTACACCACACTGCTCCCTCAAACATTCAGAGATGTAGCTGTCTGGGATAGAGAGGCCCCAACAGTCACTACCCTCTGAGAGAAGGAAACAGTCCGCACACATTTAACTTGGCCTTTGACATGAACAATAGCTATGAAGTTAAAAATCACACAATACCAGCTTATAGTCCAACAGGTTTAATTGGAAGCACACGAGCTTTCAGAGCATCGCTCCTTCATCAGGTGATGGTGGAGGGCTCAATCGAATTTATAGCAAAACTTTAGTATGATGTAAATGAAATTATGCATTGCAAAATTGATAGTCTGCTGAGTCTTTCATCTGTTTGAATACCATGATATTCAAACAGATGAAAGACTCAACAATCAATTTTTCAATGTATAACTTCAGTTACATCACACTGTAAATTTTTGCTATAAATCCTGTGTGTTAGGATTGAGCCCTCCATAATCACCTGATGAAGGAGCGACGCTCCGAAAGCTAGTGTGCTTCCAATTAAACCTGTTGGACTATAACCTGGTGGCGTGTGATTTTTAATTTTGTACACACCAGTCCAACACAGGCATCTCCAAATCAAAAGATATGAACATAGCGTCAGAATGACTGGCCCTGACAGGACATGACTGAACAAGATGCCAAGGAGACCGAATAAAATTGCACCTAATTGGAATCAGTTGTAAACTCCCAAGTGGTTGGGCCAATCGGAGCACCATGTGGCTGGTGGAGATCAATCCACTCAGTCTCTGGATATCTCTGTTGGTGATCCTCAGGGTAGCTTCCTCGGCACGAACATCTCCAACTGCTTCAGCAACGTCTTACCCTCCGTCATTCGATCAGAAGTGAGGATGCTTAGAAAACATCAAAACCTGGACAACATTCAAGTTCATGCTGTTAATGAGTAGGTAACATTCATGTAACAGCACTGCTGGACCCTGAACATTTGCACAGGACTAAAAATGAGGAGCTCATTCAGCATCTCAAGCTGGTTTCATAGAAATATGAGAATGCCATTCAGCCCATAGAAGCTATTGTATAAGTAGAGGCACAGCGCATTCACTTGAACACAACAAGCCTGGCAACATCAGGAGAAAAAGTCCACATCTTGGGTATCAATTTTCTTCATGTCTGGGGTGGGGGCAAAGGTGTGTACAGATAAAGAGGCGAACGTGGGGAAGTAGGAGGAGGCGGCGTGTTGTGGTGGGGAACACAGATAGAGGGTATCACTGGGTTGGCCAATGGGAAGAATGAATCCAGTTGACAGCTGGAAGATGTGTTGATCAGAGGAATGGAAGGAGATGGGCTAAGCAGGAAGTTGGAAGATTGGAAGTGAGGCTACTAAAAATTGGAGAACTCAGTGTTGAGACCCTTGGCTGTAGGATACACAGGTGGAAAATGAAGCGTCATTCCTCCAATTTGTGCTTTGGTTCTTTGTGGCAATGGAGGTGGTCAAGGATGGCCATGTCGGAATGGGACTGGGAGGTGGAATTGAAATAGGCAGTGACTGGGAGGTCAGGTCAGCTCTTATAGGCCCAGCTGAGATGCTCAGCAACATTCCCCTTAGTTTACATTTGGTCTCCCTGATGTAGAGAAGACCACCTCAGGAATGGCAGATACAGTAAACTAGGTTGGATCCCATCACCTGGCACATCTTCCACAAGGACTGATCCCTTCACTAATTTTGGCTCGTGCCACACTCCCCACCAAACCTGTCAATCCCCATGGACAACTGACACTTGCAGATGAAACATAAAATACATCAACTGCTGGCACAAACCTCCCTCACCCCATCCAAGGCCCAAGACAGTCCTTCCAGGTGTAACAGATGTCCACCTGCCTCTCCTTCAACCTAGTTACTGCATTAGGTTCTCCTGATGTGGTCTTGTCAACATCGGGGAGAGCAACTTAAACTAAGGGCACATTTCACCGAGCATCACAGCCCGCTTCAAAGGGGCTGACCTGGGTTCCCAGTCACCACCCATTTCAATTCCCCTTCCCAATTCCTTTCCAACATGACCTCCTTGGCTTCCTATGTTGCCACAGTGAGTCAGACCGCAAATTGGACGAACAACATCTTACCTTCGGCCTGGTTAGCCTACAGCCTGGAGGACTCAACATTGAGTTCTCCAAATGAAACAATGAAACCATTGTGTTTGTCCTACCTGGCACACTAGTGCACTTCAGGGAAGGAAATCCGCCATCTTCACCCGGTCGGACGTACATGTGACTCCAGACGCAGAGCACTGTGGTTAACATACAGTTGTGGTTTGAAATATCCAAGCCAGTCGTTCAGTTATGTCACTCACTACAAATTCTCAAAGAAATGAAACCGCATGGACCTCAGCACTGACTACTTACAGCCCACAGACAGTAGTGGGTCAGGAAGGCAGCTCACCAACACCTTCTCAAGGACAATGAGGTAAGGGAATTATATACAGGCCCAGCACCCCATTATTGAATAAAATAAAATGATCACACTCAAGGAAGAGAGACAACGTGAAATAACTCACTTCAAACCGAGACTTTTATATATACCTTACATGGGCATGAATTTCAGTAATATGAGAACAGGAGAAAAATAAATAAGGTAAGTCTAGATTTTTATTTCCATTCCAGCTGATCATCAGCAATCTCTCTGTTTGTTTCTTTCTCTCTACCTCTCTCTTTCTCGATCTATTAAACTCACCCCTTCTCCCTTTCACAGCAGTCATCCATGTCATCAACATCAAGCACACTATTTCCCAGCTGCATTCAGTTCTGATGTATGGTGATTGGACGCAAAATTTCACTTATATTTTTCTCTCAACCTGAGGCTGCCAAATCTGTTCAGTTTCTCTGGCACTTATTCGTTCCTTTTCCTCTACCTTACGTGTTGTTATTGCATGGGATGTCTGCATCACTAGCAGAGCAGCATTTGTGGACCTCACTAAATGCCTTTTATTGTGAGGCCATTCCTTAAGGTATTTTGTCTGATGTCAGTCTTTATTCAGATCAGGCAATAATGTGAGATTTCTTAACCAAAGGATAACAGTGAAATAGATAAACTTCTTGACAAAGTGCTGGTGGGATTATATTAGTAAAGTTCACTTTTATTTCCAGTTCCTCTCATTTGAATTTAAGTTCTGTCATCATTTGAGATAGGACTTGAAACAGCATTCATAGTGCAGTTACCTGGGCCACTGAATTACGTGGCTAGCGACATTACTACTCTGACACAATGTCCTCGTCATGAATTTACATTACAGACACGAACAAGATTTTGATGGAAACATTTGTAACGGGAAGAGCGATTAGAAGAGAACAGGAACCACAAAGTCTGACTTTTACCAAGGTATAGATAATGGCTTATTTAACACCCGCACTGACGTCAAGATGGGGTCTTGGGATATCATGCAGTTGGTAGTGGGTAGCTTTAGTGATGGAGAGAATACCAAGAGATAAATCAATTTGGGCAAAATGGGTACTCCTGGATTGTGAACAGTCTTGTTCTCAGATGTTTGTGAGGTCGGGGGTGTGGGTGGTTCTGAAATTTGTGGAGAATGAATAGATTTGCATTTGAAACTGAAGACAATATTTTCAGTCTTTACTAAACATAGCTAACAGAAATATCACTGAAGTTCACCATGGTTTATGGGATTAATAAATCGATAGAGATAGGGAGACTTACCAGGAACACCAACAATAGCGAGCATGGGATAGTAACCAGCCTGAATAATCAGCAGAACACCTAATATCCGATCTGGTAATATGTGCCAAAACCAGGAAAGATACAAAAGACCCAAAGATAAACTCCTGCCCATTGTTGCAGCATTCCAGTCTACTTTTCTGAGATTCTGAGCCATTGGTGCGACATTGCAGTCAATTGTGCTCAGATTCTGATCCGTTGTTGGCATACTCCAATCTAATGCTATCAGATTCTGATCCATTGTTGAAACATTCCAGACTACTGTTCTCAGATTCTGGTCCATTGTTTGAACTTTCCAGTCTATGGTTCTCAGATTCTGATCTCTGCTCTCCCTGTTTTTGCAACTGCTGATCCTTGTCAGTGTTGCAGGTGATGCATCTGCAGCAATAATGGGATAAAGCATTGGAAGAAGCCCCGTACAAATAGAAGAGGAAAACAATCCAGTGACATAATTAGGATCCATGGAGACTGACATCAATCACAGTCACTGAACAAACAGATCCAGATAATTTATTTCAGAATTCGACCTTCAGTTCAAAATAACAACTGGATTGAATTGAATGTTGACATTGCTGGCTAATGGTCACATCTCCCATCACGAATTGCTCTCGTCAAGTTAGTTGTGAGGGAGAATTATGGACGTTTTCTTATCGCAGGCTAGCTGATTCTGCTGTGTTGTTCATTTGCAATACTGTAACCACCTGAACGCTCCATCGTGACCATCCACAAAAAGAAAATCACAATCTATATTTGGTTTCCATGCTGGTCTCTCCTCGACTAGAACAGGCGCCAAGCAACAGATTCTCAGTGGATATATTTGCCCTGACCATACAGAGGAAGTGTGGATCTGTCTGGACAATCCACTCGTGACAATGCTGCATCTTCAACACACAGTATGATTGAGCACTGTTTTATGTAAACTAACACACAACTTCATACATTATATTGGCTTCAAAGCAGTAAGACTTACACTTTTGGAATTCATTCCAAAGCCAAATGTGACATGTTCTCACAAAGCCAGTCCTTTTACAGGGTAATGTTGTCCTTGATTTCGAGGGGCTAAACGACCCAAGATTCCAATATGTCATAATTTTGAAAGGTTCATTGGGGTCCTTTTGTGTATACCTAACAGATAATGCCTCATACAGAAGCCTTTCAAGTCTTGAAAAGTAGCCTGTATAATCAAGAGGACTTGTCCAGCTCCCTAGCTAGACAGGTTGGATCAGTTCGGGGGTTTGTCGAGTCAGGGTCACTGGACGCTCTCTGCCTCCTTCTGCCCTTCTGACCTTATAACCTGTAAGTAGTTGTGTCAGTTTTACCCTTGTTGCGAAGGGGTTTTGTTTATTGGGATTGCTGCAAGTATATTGGAAGTATATCCTTAAATCAGAATAGCGTTTCAGGTTCGGATACGATACGTTAATCAGGTATTCTATTTTTGGTTCCTTATGTTTAATTTGGTAATTTGGCATATAAATATCATTTGTTTAAAACTCGGCAGTGTGACCAGCTAATTCACTCTGGAAATATCAGCTATACACTAACCTTCAAAATATAGCAAATTTAAGGTCTGGGCTTCCTATTAAAATGTTTTGAGTTGTCGGGTCTGGTCCGAAACAAATTAGGGGGCCTTTGCAGAATTTAGTCAGCGTGTGGCAGGTGTTATTGTCTCTTATTTTGTGTGTTGCTTTGGTGAATAACAGAGCTTCAGGTAGCAATGGTTCTTGCAGGAACCTTGCAGGTGGAGAAAATGACCTTGGTGTTTTTACAAAATGCACATAAGTCCAAGCCGCGGAAATTGGTACACAAAGGGAGTTGAAGCTATCGTCTAATGTGAGGAAAGATGAGGTGATTGCAGCAATAGCTCAGCATTCCAATTTGCTGGAAACTCCATCAGGATCTGTGGAGATGACTAAACTTCAATCGCAAAGAAGCAGCTTGAGTTAGAAGCAGAGACGAAGCAGTTTGAGCTGCAACAAAAATCAGAAGACGACGCAAGTTAACGAATAGGTTTCGCAGAGGAAATAGAAAAAATAAATAAATAGCTTCAGCACGAGAGAAAGAAAAAGAGAGATGGACACTTCGAATGGAAAGTCAGCTTAAAACGATGAGGATGAAGGCTGAAGGTAAGCCTAGTGAGGAACAGACTAAAGATGGGTAAACCCATGGTAGTCCAAAGCCTAGTGATAAACATGTGTCAGTATATTTACAGCTTGCCTAAATTTGATGAGTAGGAAAGCGGCTAAAGAATTTCAGTGGCCAGTGGCCATGTAGGTTTTGTTGGCCCAGTCAAAACTTGGAGTAGAGCTAGTGAGGTATGTGCAACTCTATCAGAGGCGGGATCTAGGGATTATTAGTCGAGGAAAATGTACATATGAGCATGTGCCAAAAGCCTACAGACAATGTTCCAAGAATTTAAAGAAGGATCCTGGTCAAACCCATATTGAGTTTGAAAGGATCAAACAAAATAATTTTGATAGATGGATAAGAGCTTTAAAAAGAGAGCAAATCTACGATGCTCTGAGAGAGACAATTACTTTGGAGGAGCTTAAGCATTCACATAGTGCAAACTCATTTGGAAGATCATAGAGTTATAAAGGCAAGACTGGCAGCTGAAGTGGCTGATGATTATGACTAGTGATTATGATTATAAAGCTTGTTTTTTGGCTTCTACGATCAATGTCAGTCCATGATGGATAGAAATTGAGACAAAGAGAAATCCCCACGTAGAAAGGGAGACGTAGATCTCAGTGAAGATCATGATAACTTACCACAGGGTAAAAAGGCATTACTTGAAGGAGGCAAGGAAGATATAAAGTTCTGGTGTTTTCGTTGCAACAAATCACGACACATGTAATCACTGTTTTTGTGGGTTCAGAAAAGAAAAACACAGACGCAGGAAAAAGGTATAAGTCGGTCACTTTTGTTGGAGCGGGAACAGAGTGTACAAACTGATCGGAGATTTGTTATGGAGGAAGTGCCAGATCTGCTTAGAAAATATACCTGCAAAGGGAAATTTTATTCACATAGGACAGCTAAAGAGGGTACAATATTAAGAGACACAGGATCCTCTGTGAAAAGATAAGGAGATATGTCCTCCTGAAGGACTATTTCCAGAAAAGGTACTGCGAAAGGGAATTCACCATGAGACAAAAGGTGCAAAATCAGGTAAAGTGAGCATAGCGTGTCCAGACAAGTGTGGGTAAATTGTGGTCGGGGTATTGGACAAACTCTTAGCTCCAGGAATACAGTCTGTCCTTGCGGAAAATATAGCTGATTCAGTGGTAGGATTACTACTACTCTGGTCGAAAAGCCAGTGGAGACGCAGGCAACTGAATCAATGTAGGAGTCTTATCATGGAAATGTTCCTGATTATGGGGAACAAAGTCCCAATGTCACCAGTTGAGACAGAAAATACCAAAAATGTAAAGATAAGGATACTTTGTTCCATCAGAAAGTTGATACAAAACAGGAGCAAATAGATGATCAAGCAAATTTTTTTTTGCTCAGCTGAACTAATTGAGTCACCGCAGAAAAATAAAAGTTTAAAGCAGTTGTATCAAAAAGCATATACGTTAGGAATTTTGAATGTATCCCTGAGTGTTGTTACCTTAAAAATGTTGTCCAAATGAGGAAATAGAGACTAACATATATTCAATGAGATGAGAAATGGGAAGAGATTCATCAAATCATATTGCCAATGGGGTACGGAAAGGAGGTGATGCAAATGGTGCATGAGCTGCGATCTAGAAGTCATTTACGAGTGAGGAAAACACAAACTGAATACAAAGACATTTTACTGGCCTGGACTGCAACAGGATGTAGCTGCGTTTTGCCAGATGTGTCATACATGTCAGGTAATTGGAAAAACACAAGCGGTAATAAAACCTACACCTTCTTAACTAATCCGGCATTTGAGGAACCTTTTACAGTAGTATTAATTGATTGGCTAGTTCTCTGACCACAAACAAAAAAGAGGGCACCAGTATTTGTTACGCATCGACTAGATTTCCAGAGGCCATCCCAAGGTGCAATATCACAGCTAAATGAATTGCAAAGGAATTACTCTTTTCTAAAAGTACATACAGACTACTAATGGAGATACATTGTGATCAAGGTTCAAACTTCACATCCAATTTATTCGCTATAATGTCTTAGGAATAAAGCAATTCAAATCGGCTGCATCCTATCCAAAATTGCAGGGAGCGCTAGAAAGGTGACATTAAACATTAAAGACCATGTTGAAGGCTTATGATCAGGACTATCCAGATGATTCGGGTTAGGGATTCCATTTGCGCTTTTTTTGATCAGGGATCCACCAAATTAACAGAGCAAATTCATTCCATTGGAATTATTGTGGGGGCATGAAGTGAGAGTACAATTAATATTGATTAAGGAGAAGATAGTAAATCAATGTTCAAAGGCCACACATTTGGTCTCAAAATTGAAGGAACGATTAATAGCGCTGAGGAGTTGGCAAGAGAGCATTTAAAAGTATTGCAGCGTACAATAAAACAGCAAGCGGACAGGAAATCAAGAAATTGCAATTTTGCGATCGGGGATAAGATATTGCTGTTACTTCCAGTTATAGGTGAACCTTGGAAAGCAAGGTTTAGTAGACCTTATCAAATACAACGGATATTGAGTGAGAGTAACTACTTGATAGGGACTCCAGAAAGAAAGAAATCTCACAGTGTATGCGTGTGAATATGCTCAAAATGTACTTTGACAGGTAAGGACAGCCAAAGGACAAGGTGTTAATGATTATGGCACAGAAAGAAAAAACAAGCTCAGAGCATTCTGAATCGGGCATTCCACAAATTAAAGTGGACAATGAAGTAGTTGTCTAAAATTGGGATAATTTATTGATTTATCTTCATGAGAAAAATTGAAATGATCAGAAGGAGTTATTACCATCACATGTGGAATAATGCAGATATTAACTTGGAAGTACTCACCTAATTGTGCAAAATGTAGCTATAAGAGATGCCGTTACGATTAAACAACATCCTTACAGGCATAATCCTCTAAAGTTGGCACATGTTCAGAAGGAGATTGAATGCATGCTCTAAGATGACATAATCAACATGCGTGACAGTAACTGGAAATCACCATAATCATGGTGCCAAAGCCAAATGGTACCCAGCGATTATGTATGGACTAACTTAACGTCAATGCAGTTAAAAGCATTTATGTATACCCAGTTCCATGGTTGGAAGACTGTGTTGAAAATGTGGAACAAGCAAATCTGCCGGCTACACTTCAGGGACTAACCAATAAATTGCCGGATTATCCAATCTGTGGTGGACATTGATGACCTTGTGATTTTTTTGTGACTCATGGAATGAACATTTGCAGCATCTATCGGACTTGTTTGATCGACTTCGGAAGGCAGGCTTTGTGGTAAACCAAGCGAAAAGTGAATTTGCCAAAGCAAAAGCCACCTTTCTTGGCCATGCTATTGGATATAGATAAACGGTGCCATGAGATTTAAAAGTGAAGGTAATTGGGGAATTTCCCATCCCGTTTACAAAAGGATCAGTTCTTGGGACTAAGTGGATTCTATCAAATGCTTGTGCCTCATTTTCGCAATGTGACTACTCCACTCACTGAATTGTTAAAGAAAGGCAAGAAGTTTCGGTGGACAGAGGACTGTCAGAAGGCACTTTTCGGAATTTGAAATACGTGTTAAACACTGCCCACGATCGGATACACCTGAATATGCAAAACCATTCAAGGTGAATTTAAATGCGAATGATGTAGATTTCAGTGCTGGCCTCCTGCAGGAAGACGACGAGTAGACACAAAGACCTTTTGTGTATTTTTCCAAAAAGTTGAATGTTCATTAGTAAAAATATTCAACAGTTGAGAAAGAGACTGTGAGCTCTGTGTTGTCACATTTCAGTGTTTATGTTGTCAGCAGAGTCAACCACTTACACTGATCATAACCCAATGAAGTCTTTTTGGAGAAATTTAAGGACAAAAATGCGAGACTGTTTAGCTGGGGCCTGTTGTTACAGTCATTCAATTTGAAAATTGTGCACGTAGCAGGTCTTGAAAACATGATTGCCAATGCATTGTTGAGATTGAATGACAAATGGAGGCACGCAATGATAGAAGTACCACAAACTGAATCTGGATGTAGCTGTGCCTATTCGCATGTTTATTGTACACAAATGTGAATGCGCATTTTAGAGTACGAACCACTATTTCTGGTGGTTTTCAAAACTGAAACCATTTTTGGATATCGAAGATTCGGTTTTATATTGGGGGAGTTGTCAAACGGGGGTCTCTTGAAAAGGTTATCTTATGCTTGAATGTTTTTCAGAGATTTTCTAAACGTCCCAAGATTGCAACGTGTCTCAATATTGAATACTTCCTTGGGGTCCTTTGTTTTTTGCCTAATAGATAATGCCTCGGACAGAGGGCATTAAAGCCTTTCAAAAAAAAACTGGTGCAATCAAGGGGATGTAGCGTGCTCTCCAGCTGCGCAGGTCAGTTCAGTTGAGTCAGGTTCAGTGTTGAAACTGGACGCTCTCCCCCTCCTTCAGCCCTCTGACGTTTTAATCTATTAGATTTTTTTGTTTAATTTTTACTGTTTGTGCTCAGGGGTTTGTTTATTAGGATTGTTGCAAGTAATTTGGAGCAGCATCATTAATTGGAGATAGCCTGTCAGTTTTGGATGGGATGAATTATTCAGGTACAGTATTTTAGGTTCGTTGTGTTTCATTGTTTATTTTTGCAAATACGATCTGTTTGTTTAAAGTCGCCAGTCAGACCAACTAATTCACTCTGGGAATATCCACTCTACACTTACCTTCAACAAATGGCAACACTACGGACTGGGCTATGTGCTTAAGAATGTTGTGACGGGTCGGGCTTAGTCCATAACAATGTACCATAACCTTTATTAAAATTCATGAATTAATGTGTAAGGGATGGAATGAATATGATAATAGCGATGAGACAGAATGGGTTGCGGCCAATGGCTGAGGAGACCTGAGGGGAGTGGAGCAATATCTCCCAGTCACCAGTATTCAGCCATCACTGTTTCTGACAAATGGAATGAAATGCAATGCAGAGCAAGATAACAGATGGCCCCTGGTATATGGAATGCTGAACAACAATGTGAATGGAATAGGGCAATTTTAAATAGGAAGCACATAGTTATATTTTATATATCGACTGTTTAAGCACAGGTTATACAGGTTGTTAAGATTGTTTATATCTGGACGGGATATTCAGAAATAAAAACAGACACAGATAACAAAATGTATTTCGTTATAGTGAGTTACAGCAGAGTAAGAATGAGAATACAGCTCATACCGAACTGGTACAGAGATGATGGGTTGATGACAACCACCTTTATTGTACATTTTCAGAGAAATATATCGAAAATATTCAGAGACTGAGGAGACAAATTTTGTCATAAAACGCATAGGCATAATAAACTATTCTTCTAGTTTCATCAAGTGTAACTGTCTCGAAAAAGCCTTTTAAATCAAAATCACATTGGTGAGATCCACGCATTAATTTTCAGAACTTAAAGAAGATACAGACACCAGTGCAATTCATGCGTCACTGGCACAAGTGATGGGAACAGGAATGGAGCATATTGTCCAAATATGATCGTGTTCAACATCCAGATCAATCAAGAAAAAGCAAAATATTAGAGATAGTGGAAATCTGAAATGCAAATGCACAATGAAGGATGAATACAACAGATGAAGTAAGATCTGGGCAGAGAAACAGAGTGAACATATCAAGTCCTATATGAACCTGTATGCTCGACTCAAAAAGAGTTAATTCCATTTTTCTCTGCTCCGATACTGTCTGAACTGTGGGCTTTCTCTCCAGCACTTTCAAATGGTGCATTCACAGGAGACAGAGATTAATGGTGGGTGGTTGCTTTTCGGACTGAAGGCTTGTACCCAGCAGCGTTACACAGAGGTTGGTTCTGGGTTTTCATTGTCATTTATTTAAATTACTTGCGTGAGAATATCGAAGGCATGGTTCGTACGTTTGTGGCTGACATCAAAACTTGCGGCACAGTGGACAGTGAAGAAGGTTTTCTAAGAATTCAAAAGGATCTTGAGAACATGGGTCAATAGACTAACAAATAGCAGATGGAGTTCAAGCTGGATGAATGTGAGGTGCAGGCAATAGTGTGTGTTTGTTGCTGTCTAGTGAAACAGGAATGGGATGATTTTATTCCCTAACTTACGGGTTCAAAACATCGAAATCCTTAATGATCTTTGAGAAGCGTTAACCTCTCTATGGTTACCCTCTTGCTGTTAATGTAGCTGTACAATATCTTTGGATTATCCTTAACCTTTTCTGCCCATACTATCTCATATCTCCTTTTTTGCTTTCCTGATTTCTCTCAAAATAATACCCAACATTCTTTATATTGAGTAAAAGATTAAATTGAATAAAATTGTCTATATCTAAAGTAAGGTTTTCTTTGATTCTTGAATTAAAGCTCAATAACTGTAGTTGTCCATTGTTCCTTAATCTTACCAGCCTTACCCTTCACTCTAACAGGCACATAATGATTCTCAACTCCCGTCGTCAAACTGTTGAATTCCTCTCACTTGTCAGACATCGTTTTACCTGCTAAGAGTCTACTTTAATCAAACTTGGTAAGTCTTTGTCCCATGTCATTAAAATTCATGGTACTCCAATTAAAACAAACATTAATGAAAGGCTTATTATTTTCCATAGCCATTATGAAACTAATATGGTTATGATTGCAAAACCCAAAATATTCCCTCACGTTTACTTCAGTCACTTACCCTGCCTATTACACAAAAGAAGGACTAGTTTTGCTCCTTCTCTTTTAGAATCATCCGCATATTGATTAAGAAAATTTTCTCGAACACATTTGACAATTTCTTCACCATCCAACCCGTTAACACTGTGGTAGTCCAATCGATTTTTAGAAAATTAAAATCCCCCATTATTACAACCTTATTAAGATTATATATATCTGAGATCTCCCTACATGTATGTTTCTCAATTTCTTTCTTACTGTTGAAGAGCATATGGTACAATACAATCGACGTGTTCTTTCCTTTCTTATTTTTAATTTCGACCAATATATTTACACTGGCGATTTGTCACAAATGACCATGTGGTGCAATCTGTTCAAACTGAACTTTATTCTGTTATTTTTAATACTACATGCATATTTTAATTAGATACTTTTTCAGAAATATCTTCCCCAGTTGCAGCAATAATTTATTCCTTTATCAAAAATGGCAGAACTCCCCCTCCCTGCCCACCGCATGTCTGTTTCCATCTTTTCTCTGACCCTTTACACCTGGAACATTGAATTGCCAGTTTTGAACATCTTTCAGGCGAAAGTGAGGATGAGATGCTGGAGATGAGAGTGGAGAGTGTGATGGTGGAAAAGCACAGTAGGTCAGGCAGCATCCGAGGAGCAGGAAATTCGTTCTTTCAAGCAAAAGCCCTTCATCAGCCCATTCCTCATGAGGGGCTTTTGCCCAAAACTTTGACTTTCCTGCTCCTCACATGCTGCCTGACCTGCTGTGCTTTCCCATAACTACACTCTCGACTTGGACACCTTTCAACCAATTTTCTTAAACATGCCTTGAGTTCATCAACCTTCCCTGTAAGACCCCTTACATTGAAATAATTGCAATTTCGTGCTTCAGAATTACTATATAATTTTGACTCTCTCGTTTTTCTTTTCCAATTGACGTGCTCTCCTCACAATCATTAACATTTCTCATCATCCTGCCATTTCTACTGCAACTTAGAACATCCCCTTGCCGTCTCTATCATATAAAGTTTCCCTACATAGAATGAGTAAATCTTTCTGATAAGATATTCGTTGCTCTCCAGTTTAGATTAGACCAATCATTTCTGAACAGGTCATTTCTATTCTAAAATTGATTCCAATTTCCCAAAAATCTAAATCCCTCAATAACACAATAGCCTCTTCAGCTGTTGATTTTTCTCCTTTAAACCTTTGTTCCTTCCCGGTTGAGTTTGGCATTGAGAGTAAACAAGAACGTATTGCTTTAACGGTTTTATTTTTAATACTCTACCTCGCCTCTTAAGTTCACTCTGTACTGCTTTAATCTTTCCCTAAAAATGTCAGTCCTGCCAATATCTACAATAGTGTTTGGCTATTCAATCTCACCTTTCACAACGTCCTTGAATTGTTTCAAAACGTTCTTAATCCTCGCACAGGGAAAGCAACAAACCATCCTAAATTAACAGTCACTGCCCCAGAATCTCCTGTTGATGTCCCGATAGAAAAGCCCACTGAAGCAATAATTCTACTCACTCTTCTCAAATGCTGCTGAACATAACAATAATTCAAATTGTCCAATAATTGATTGCTCCTCCATTTTCTTCAGAGAGACAATTCCCTTCAGCTGTTCTAAAAGCAGAAAGCATTTTGATAGAAGAATAGCCACCAGAGACATTTGAACTACCTTCTTATCCTTGCTGACAGTCACCCAACTGTCTAACTGATTTGCTGGATAACATTTTTTCTAAATCTTCGCGCCATCTCTCTCTGTACCTTATATATGGCCGTAATAACATTATGCATAACAGCAGGATTGTTTTTGACAACTTATATATATGTTACCTTTCATTACCTACAGACAATAACGTTTAAGAAATGGAAAATTAAATACATATACGTATCAAACATATAAAACTTAAACTAAATCAGCCACTTAGCTAATTGAATCAATAAAAATATTCCTCTTCAATAAATCCCGAGAAGAAAGTAGTTTCCTCCGGAGCTGAAAACGTGTAGGACTCTCCGGAAGGAGGGTACAACTCCGTGTTTTAAAAAGAGCTGAGTAATTTTTCAAAGCAAAAACACATTTGCGGTGTAACAAAAGATACCTTTTAAAACAGAAATAGACTTTTCCTTTCTTTTGTAAACCACCCTTAAAAAGCTCTTTTAAAACAAAAGATCGTTTGAAAGAAAATTGTGAGTTTTTAATTTTTTTATTGTTTTTGTATGTAAATGAAACAAAATAGAAAAAATGATGTTAAATTAATAAATTGTAATAACTATATCAACTGCAAAAAAAACTACATCAAATATTTAACTGCCTGCAATTCCAGGAGCAGCTGTAAGATCCATGCTGCTCTATGAACATTATGTGAAACTGTTTTAACAAAACGAAGAAAAGTGGATGCATGTTTTAATAATTTGTTCCCAATTCAAAGTGACTTTACGATACGATTTAATCTCCTGCCGCGATTCTAAATATAGAATTTAATTGAATCTTTATCCTCATCACTCGAACTCTTTCAAACAAAATTGTGAAACTGTGTTCATCGTACAGACAGAAAGTTCCTTCAGTTCTGACTATTGCAAGAATGATACAAAAACATGACCCACGTCCACGTAACACCCAAATGTTGCAGGGAAAGCCACCGAAACCTAATTCAATATTAATTACGTACAAGCCTTATGAATAAATCGTAGAGAAGGACAAATATAAAAGGCGAATTGAGCTTCACGTCCAAAATAAAATTCATGGCTTCCTCATAAAAAACCTCAACTGCATTATGCTGTAAATTCACGAAAATAGGAATAACAATAGAACAGGAAGAAAATCAAGGCTAAGTAGTGAACTTCACAAATGCTGATGATGAGAATGGGAGGGATGGAGTTTGGGGAAATGATAAATAACGTTGTGGATGACACAAAGATAAGCTGGTAGTTCACAGTGAGGAGGAAGGTGTGAGTTTACAGGAGGGTATAAAACAACTGTTCAGGTGGACAGATCAATCGCTGATGAAAAATGTAACACATATAAATGTGATATATTTCTGAAATATTAAGACAAGAGAGTACTCAAACTGAAGAGAGGCTTGATTTACTTGACTTTACTTTTAAGCAAAGAAGGTTGAGAGGTGTTCCTGGTGGCGGTGTTAAACAGCATGGGGGTATGCACAGGATGATCAGAGAGTAGCCTTTCCCCTTTCTCGTAGTCTCAATAAAAAGGAGATACACTTATAAAGTGAAAGTGGTCTCACCATTAATCTGTAAACTGTAGAAAAACTTTCCTATTTCTAAATGTATTTGGTTTTAAAATATTTCAAGATTTATATTGTCTTCTGAAAAATGTGATATTGATGCAGAGGTTTGTTTTTGTGATCCAGATTCCCCATTCCTCGTGCCTCCGTTTCGTAATCTGTTCATTGAAATTGTACAATTTTTCCATTCAACTCTCCAACACACGCAAACACAGACACAGTTTCTCAATTATGATCCAAAGACCAATATTTGCCCGTTCTCTGACCTCTTTAAAGACTTACATCCTCTTCACATTTTCCTTTTCTAATCTTCTCATTGTTTGTATTCTTTTATAATAATTCAAAATATTTTCATAGGATATACAGCATGACACTTTCCAACAGTGTTGATAATGTAATATCTTTACTCAATATCTAAACTATAAAGTTGCAACAATGCTAAAATGTTTTGCAGTCCCGTCACTCACTTCCCATACTGAAGTTGCAGCAAATAGTCATTGAAATCTCAAAAGAATTGCCAAGTATTTACTTCTGATCGGAATGTTAACTTGTCTCTTTATTATGAAATTGGCATGTTAATTACGGACTGTCTGTCTGACTGCAACATTTTGATGTGGTTTACTCCAGGCAACTAAACATCAGGAATAAAGAGCAGGGATAGGCCAGCTGGCTGCCAGGCCGGCTGTGGGAATCAACAAAGCCTGACTGAGGTCATTTCTCCACATTAATGTTTTGTTCCCGACACACAGAGCAACCTACACCTCCCTTGAACAAAACCCACATGTCATGTCACCCCAGCCACCAACAATGAAGTAAATTCAAAAACCTGCAGATGGAGCAACACAAGAACATAGAAATTAGGAGTGGCGGAAGGAAATTCAACTTTGCACTTATCCACATTAAACACCTTCTGCCAGATATAACAATCTGCCTCAATTTCTAATATTCATCTGTAAACTCTTTATTTCCGTATTACAGCCTGTTTGCCACCTAGTTTAGTACCATCTGTGAATTTAGTTTCTACACTCTGTCTCTCCTTCCAGGTCATGTGGATTGATTGTAAACAGTTGAGGTCTGAGAACTGAAACCTGCAGCACATCATGAGTTTTAGTTCGTCAGAGAAAGACCAGTTATCCCGATGCTCTGCTTTCTGTCAGTAAGCCAATCTTTTATCCAATTCAATATTCTACCCTTAACCCCGTGGAATCTAACCTGCTAAATCAGTCCTTTATGCAGCACCTTGTCAAATGCCTTCTAACGTTTAGATGTACAGCAGTTTCTGTATCTCAATTATCCACATTGTTGGTTACGTTCTCAAAGAACATCAGCAGATTTGTCGAGCACAACCTGCCCATCATGAAACCGTACTGACAGTGGTGAACTCATCGTTGTTTTTTTTTCCAAATATTCAGTTATTTCTTCCATTATGGTTGACTGAAGAAACGTCCCCACTACTGAGTTAAAACTCACTGGTCTAAAGTTTGTCATTTTTCCTATCTTTTGTTTTGAATACGAGTTTCACATTATTAATTTTCCAATAATTCAGCACAGTTCTAGAATCAAAGGATTTTTTGAATATCGTAAGTAACACATTAGGTACCTCTGCTGTTACCTCCTTTTAACATAACAGAGTGCAGGCCAAGAACCTGATCTCCCTCTAATCCCATCAATGTATTTATTACCTTTTCCCCTCAGCATCGTACTCCCAGAAAGATCCTTTGCAATTGTTGTAAATTTTAGGAAGAAATTATCTTCCACTGTGAAAGCAAGAAATGTTGGCATTACCTCTGCCCCTTCTGAGTTTGCCATTACTACCCCGTCGTTTTCATTCTCTAAAAGGCCAATATTTGCGTTCAGCATTCTTTTACTTTTTGTCTATTTGGACAAGTGTTCTTCATTCATTCTTATGATTTCGATGCATTTTCCTTCGTAGCCATTTTGATTTTGTTTTTAGCAAAAGAGTGCGAACAATTAAAGTGCTTTTCTTCGTTCCATTCATAGGAAGATGGCGTCGCTGGTTAGACAGTACTCATCGTCCTTCCCTAACTGCTCAGAGGCAGTTAAGCTTCAAGCAAATTTGTGTGGGTTTGAAGTCACATGTAGTTCAGATCAGGTAAGGATGGCGGTTTCCAGTCCTAAAGGACATTCATGAAACATATGGATGTGTCAAACAATAAGCAATAGATTCACTGTCATCTATAGACTCTTAATTCCAGATTCATATTGAATTTAAGTTCCACCCTCTGCCATGGTGGCATTTGAAATCGAGTCCCCAGAACATTATCTGGATCAGCAGTTGGTGATAATGCCACCAGGCCATCACCTGCATGTCATTATTGATTTTCTTTTAAGACATGGATCATTTTTCACCTTTTTAAAATTCCTCTTTCACGCAGGATTGCACTTTAATTAAGGGGTTTGGACTATCTCGCGAAGTAGCTGTCATTGTTCTTCAACTGTCCCGCCCTTTAATATTTTTTGCCAAGTCCACTCAGTCCAAGCCCTTCCTCCGGCCAGTAAAATTGTCATTGTCCAACACTACACCTCACATCTGTGACTCTGCCTTCACTGTTTCAGTCTGAATGTGAAACTGAAGCATGTTGTGGTCACTCTTTCTAAGGTGATCTTGTACTACAGTATGATTTTTTACTCCTACCTCATCAAATTATAACAAAGCCAGTTCTCCATTTCGTTCCTTGAGACGTTACTCGAAGAAATAATCCCTCATACGTTCGATGAATCGTTCTTTGAGGCTCTCCTTGCCAATTGATTAATCCAGACCAACCTAGGGGACTCTAATCCCAATCACACCCAGGCGACTCTAACTGCAATTCCTGTACAGCTGGTAGAAGGTTTAACCCTTTGCGATTTGGTTTAAATGCGCATCTGTTTGTTGGTGATTGAGTGTTTGTGCTTTGTTCCCTGGAGCTTGAGATCCGGGACTGTTTTGAATCTGATTTCTATTATGGAAACTTAAAATGATTTATTTTAAGGTTCAGGATTTTACAGTGATTATGAAATAAAATGTTAACTCCTGTTCTTTTGCAGGTCATGACTGCCTTACTATCAGCTTCGAACGAATCTCTTTTATCCTTATATAAAAGCGATTCATGGAGGACAGTTGAAATGTCAGTTCAACTTTGGATTGTAATTTTAAAAAATCCTATGGTTAATATCTGTGATCTTGGATTCGGCCATTATTCATGTATTCGACTTTTTTTAAAAAAACTTGACTCGACAAATGCTTTTAAGGCAGCTCCGGCTATTTCACGACCTATAGCATTGTCATTGAGAAATGACTGGTCAGGATGACTTAAGAAAACTAATCTTGGAATTAAATTAAAGATCTAAAATTGGGTAATTTTAGTGGTTTTCAAAGATGGGAACTGCATGCATTTTACATTTTAAATATGAAATGCTGAATAAATGAATTTGTAACACACACACACACACACACACACACACACACACACACACACACACACACACACACACACACACACACACACACACACACACACACACACACACACACACACACACACACACACACACACATATGTAAGGTTCCAAAAAGTATAATTAGGAACAGTCTTTAAACTTAGAAAAGCATAAATTGATGAATTGGTATTTGAAGTTATAGGAAGCAAGAAACATTGCAATGCTTCTTAACAAAGAAATTCAATGTCCAAACAAACATCTGGCAACGTAACATGAGAAGCGGAAACAAAGAGCAAAAATAATGATAGCCCACCGTTGATGAGGTAATAAAGAAAACGACAAAACTAAAAGGACAACGAAACCGGAATGGTGGGTGGCAGCATGTTGAAAATAAAGGGAGGAGATGTTAAGTGGTTTGGTGGGCAGGAACAGGGATCAATTTAGAAATCCCCACAGGCGTGATGTTATTGCTGTGGATAGACAGGTCATTTTAAGTGGTAATGTCCGGATCTGAAAAAGGAAGAGAGGGCAATATTGCTTATGAATTTTGATAAGGAAGAGGGGTGTCAGGGGTTCCTGCCCCCGGGTACCCACCAGGAACCCTTGATAAATTTGAAGGTGCGACTTTATAAAGAGGACGTAGTTTTCCTAGTCGATACGGGAGCAGCAAGGTCATCCTTAAATTTTAAGCCCAAGGGAGCAGGAATGAAAGAGTTAACTGGATTATGGCGACAGTTTTGCGATGAGAGGGACGAAGAATCAGTTTTGCGCTCATGACAAAATACTGCCACCAAATTGGGATTGAATTAACTGCAAATGGTGCTATGGAATCTGTTGAGGTTCTTTAAAATAAACGTGCTCGAGTAAAACAATTACGGAAATAGAATGAGAAGTCTCAAGTGACTGGTAAACAGACAGAACTGTGCAATTAATTTTTAAAAATGTTTTGGACACTTGTTGCGTTTCCACCCTGAATCACAAATAATCATTATTTTATATATGTAGTATATAATTAATAATTAAGATCTTTAAAAAAATCAATTATGTTAGCCTGAATCAATATTAATTGGCAGGATCCCTTCACACATTCTCAGTGACCTGTCCTGTTGATTCACGGTTAATTTAAAACATGACTGCATTAATTCATTGTTACTTAAAGAATGGAACGTTACGTTACTGACCGATGAGATAACGAAAGAAGCAGCCCTAAATCCACAGAAAACTGTGGTTTATTCCCTATACCTACTGTTCCAGGTCCTCGGGAACCTCCAATATTTACTGTAAGAGAGGAAAATGAATTGAAAAATTTAGGCGCTGCAAAATCAGCAGACATATTTTGGATGAAGGAAGTGAAATGTTAAACAAAATGATGATGCGAGAAATTATGGCTGTCCTACATCAGGGGAGCCACTGGGGAGTGGAAGTCATGTGCGATTTAGACTTAGGGAAATATGGATGCAAAGGGATATATACGAGAGCCAAATAGGTATGTGAGGGATGCATTACACGTAAAAAAAAAACAAGGAATTATTAAGAAAACAAATCCCAGGAGGGAGAGAACCTGGGCTAAGACCATTCCAGAGCATCCAGGTAGATTATACCGAATTACCCCAAGTGGGAAGACTGAGATATATTGGTAATAGTTGATCATTTATCCAGATGGGTGGAGGTATATCCTCTGGCCACTGCCAATCCCAGAAACTAAAGATTTGTTCTTAAAGAAGTATATACTGGGCTTGTCCTCCTCTTTATCTTTCCTCTGGAAACAGGGTTTGTTGGCACAGGGCGTATCCGCCCCTTGAATTCGCTATTCATCCAATTAAAAAGGGAGATTGGGTCTTACTAAAATCATGGACAGAGACTAAAATGCAGCCAGACTGGAAAGGGCCGGACCAGGCCTTTTTGACTGAAACAGTGATAAGGACGGTGGGGAAAGGCTGGATTCACTCCACTCGGATCAAAGGGCTAGTGGAATCTCCAATTGAGAAATACGTCTGGACAGCCGAATCAATGCAAGAACCGCTGAAACTCAGACTGAAGAGACATTGAGTAACTGATTATACAGTGGTGACGCGAACGCGGGATTATTTCTGTAGGATTGTACATTAAGTCTTTTGGTGCTTCAGTATGATTTTTAGAACGCTGGGGATGCTTAGAGTTATGATACTAGCTCTTTTAGTATTGGGATTTTATGAAACATCATTTTCATATGTGTTATTAACTGTCCCTGAGTCTGATAATCCGCAAGTAATAGATGCCGATGCATGCAGCTTCGTAAATTGTGGGGATGTAGATAATCAAAAACAGTACCGCAGCTCAGAGATACATCTTATGTCCTATGGGGATGGCCTTTGGGATGGTACTTGCTATAATCGTCTCTTCACAGTACACTGGGCCCCAGCTTTCGATTGTCCCGATAAAGAGTGCGACCCAATATACATAACGATAAAGAAAACCACATGGTACGAAGGAATTTTGGGGTGGAGGGTGTGGAGATACCTATCAGGTACAATTAAATGAAACATTTGGGATAGAAATTACAACAAAGGGAAATGATTTCTCAGGCAGTTGTTTTAGAATTGGCGTCGGAAAGGGAAAATGGGCAGAACTACTGGGTAATAAGATACAACCTTTCACCCCTCTCGATGACCCTAAAGTAGTAAAAAAAAAGTTAAGGACTTGAAACAGACTATCGAAATAGAAATTGGATACGGTGATACAAATGTCTGGGTAAAGTATATTGTAAAACTTCTGAATAAGAGCAATTGCTATGCATATGCCTCCGGTAGGCCAGTGGCCCAGGTGTTTCCCTTTCCACTCGGATTGAAGCGAGACAGGAAGAGCATGAAATGTATGATATCCCTGCAACAGGATAAGACTGCATGGAATGATAGGAACTACACCTCCTTATCTCTGATGTTCCCTCCCTTGGAGATGAAAGACTTAACCCCCCCTCCAAGTTTTCAGCTGTAGTAGGAAATCACATATCGTATGTGCATAGATGAGGTACAAATCGGTCAAGAGATTTGGGGAAGCTGAAATTATGTACAGAAATTAAGAATTTCACTGATACACACAAGGGAGGTAACTACTCAGCACTAAAGTTGGCCGAGTGGATTTGTGATCATACTGTGGAGGCAAAATATTGAGACCCACTCTACCTCCAGATTGGAGAGGGAGATGTGCAATTATACAATTGGCAGTTCCATTCACCCTGGCGTTTGAGAAGGAAAAGATACGAGGGTAAAAGAGAAGGAGTAAGAGATCATTCTTAGGTTCTTCTTTCGATGACAGGATTTATCTCAATTCTATAGAGGTCCCTGGGGGCCGGGTGGGTGGGTACCTGATGAGGTCAAGGCTCGCAACCAGATTGCAGCAGGCATTGAGGCAGCTCTCTTTTGGTGGGTAACAGTTAATAAAAATGTAGATTGGATCAATTACATTTTCTATAATCAACAGCGATTTATAAATTATACAAGTGATGCGGTTAAAGGAATATCAGAACAGCTTGATGTGACAAGTAGGATGGCATGGGAAAACAGAATGGCCCTTGATATGACTCGAATGGAAAAGGTGTGTGTGTGTGTGTGTGTGTGTGTGTGTGTGTGTGTGTGTGTGTGTGTGTGTGTGTGTGTGTGTGTGTGTGTGTGTGTGATGTTAGGAGGAAGCTGTTGTACTTCATTCCTGATAACACTGCACCTGATGGTTCAATTACTCGGGCCTTAAGAGGATTTACTACCTTAGCAGAGGAACTGGCTGATAATTCAGGAGAAGACACATCTCTCATGGGATGGCTTGAATCATGGTTTTGAAAATAGAAGGGGTTGGTGGTTTCCATCCTTACTTCCCTAATAATAGTAGCCAGGATATTGGTAACCATTAGCTGTTGCATCATACCCTGTATACGAGGGCTCACCCAAAGACTTATTGAGACAGCCTTAATGAAACAGATGCCCCTAAATGGGAATCACGCAGAAGGACGTTTTTTTCTATTAAATAATGAGGGGATGAGTGAGACCAAGATGGACGAAGTCTCATGAATAATGCTTGTTAATTTTGGGGGCGATGCTTACTGGAAAAATTGCAGAAACAACAATTGAATGTAAAAATAAAAAGGGAGAATTGTGAGGAGTAATTATAAATCTTGTTATGTCCAATGATCACAAGGCTGAATCATGAAAGAGAAACAGAGGTGCAATTTAAGCGAGATATGCTTGTATAAACAGTTATAAGCATCTGTTTCCAGGTTCTGAAAAAACAAGAAAAAACACAATAAAGAGGTCATAAGGCTCAGTGTGGGCAAAGAATAGAAGGAAATATTGCTTTATCGAGCATGTAAGCAGATGGCAGTCAAGGAGGATATATAACAATAGACCACAGAGGGATGTGATGAAGCAGCCAAGCAGGACATGCATTTTTGTCACGAACAAGGCCAGATGAGGCAAGGGATAAACAGCCATGGTTAGAGAACTGGGAGATGCAATCATGGTAGAAGCAATGGGATAAGCGGGGGAGGAGTAAAAGAGGAATGAATTGTATAAAAAACTGTGAACTTGTTAAACTCGTTGTGCCTATCTTATAGCCACCACTCTTGCAAGAGTATATGAACGATACTGCTGCTTCAGATCTTGACGCGGACTGAAATTATTGAAGTCAGTGGGTTCTCTTTCCCACACAACCATGGAGAGCCCGCTTTTAAAATCAGGCCTCACTTCCTAAACATTCTTTGCTGGACCTTTCACTCCTCTGACGGATGCCATTCATATCAACGTGTACCACGATAGCTGGCTGTTCATCCTCCCCCTTCAGTATGCCCTGAACATGCTCAAAGACATCCCTGATCCTCACACCAATCGCCCTTTGTATGATTAATTCATAGAATTCATCCCACTGGGGTGGGAAAACAGGCCATTTCACACAGCATGTCCACGCTGACCCTCCGAAGTGTAAGGCACTTTGACCCATTCACCTACTCGATTACTCTGCATTTGAACCTGACTAATGCACCTAACCGGCACATCGCTGAACACTATTGGCAAAAAGAAAACAACCTAGACCCATTCTGTTATCCTGTGTTGAATCTGCTTTCTCACAATATATACTTCCAGAAATACTGAGCATTTCTAGCAACTTCTGGTTTTGTCACCGATGATATTTGCATATTGATAAAAACATAACCAACTCAGACTTGAAACGAAGCTGAATTCAAACTCTCAGGAGAAAACTAAATATTTGGTTATTCACTGATTCCAGGAAAACTCCATTGAATTACTCCTGTTCTGCCCGTGAACGGCATTTGTTCACTTTCCCAATCCTGAATAAAGGAGATTTTTGCCTTTTTTTAATATCAGAAAGCTCGCAAAAGTTGCACATTTACTTATTCAAATGGAAATGTGATTGCATCTCATCCTTTCACCTCAGTTCAATTAGAGAGGATTATTCACTAAACACACACAATGCATTACTTTGTCGAAGAATGCCAATAACATTGTTAGTAATTGTAATCATAACTGGAAAGAGGGATTTAGACAAAGGAAGGATGAGTGAAAGCGGGTCTTTTTTGAACAGAAAAGACTATTATGTGAACTTAGGTGATCAAATTTATGTAAAACTACGTAGGGCTGACAAATGATATTGTTATGAAGGTGAAGAGGTGTACATTGTTCTGAAAAAAGTTAAAATGTAACATTTGACTGTGAAACAAATAGCGATTCTGAGTTGCCATGGTACAAAAGCAAATTCAAATTCAGCCAGTCGGTTTAACTATGCCCCAATACACTGAAATTCAATGTAGTTTAATATATAATATATCTGATGGCATCAACATCAATGAAATAATGCAATGTTTTGAGGTGTAAAACCGGTCAGTTTGAACATTTAAGGAGAGAACTGACAAGGGCATTCACAGAGGTAGACTGCTAGCTGAAGAGCTTTCTGAAAGGTAACTGTCTGTAAGAAGTTTGCACAGCAGAACATCAAAGCCATCCAAGATAAAAATCTACAGAGAAAAGTCTACAAAGGAGAATTGACAAAGCTGACTAGGTTTGAAAGGTGATTATATATTTTTTTAAAAAATCTTAATAATGGTGATTTGTTTCATCGGAACATTATTGTGGAGTGGGAGGGGAAAAAAAACAGGTTACCGAAACGAGTTGTAAGTAATTGTTCATTTTAGTATTCTCTGTTGGACTTAAACAACAAAATTATTAATTTTACTTTAAATAGTAACCTTTGTAAATGGATCTTTGCCTCTCAAAATGTAACAGATTAGGGCATGAGGTGAACCTTTTTATGTGTGGCTGGTTTCGATTAGGAGCGGAGTTTACCATGTGTCATAATAGTTTGGGGCCTTGTGTCTGCGATATGAACAAGTTGAGACAGAGCCAGTCTGAGATTTGGGCAGAGTTAAATATGTTCAGAGTATGAAAATGCATCGTAGATTTAATCATTTACACGTTATTGTCCAAGAACTTTAAATAAAAAGTCGGGGAGACATTTTGTTTCATTTCGGTGACTTGCGGTTGGTTAAATTTAAACTGAGAGAAATGGATCTTAAAAAATGTTAAAGAGGTTCTGGGGTTTGAAGATGATTCTCACATTTGCCGAGGGCATTGACGAGGAATTTAAAAGCCAAAAATTTGGAATTAGCAAAGAAATTAGACTTGGCTTTAAACAAGAACAAGAGTAAAGCTGAAATTGTCAGGAAATTACTCAAACAATGAGGTGTGTCAGAGAAACAGACAAGTGCAGGAGATTTAGAAAAAAACTTGAATTACAATTGAAGAAAATGAAGTTTAAAGGTAAACAAAGGGACAGAGAAAGAGAGAAGAAAGAGACAGCACGGGGGAAGAGAGAGAGAGAGAGGAATAAAAAGAGAGCAGAAAGTTCTTTGCTGAACAAAGAGAGAGCAAATTTGAACTTGAGAAGTTGTGGTTAAGGCAGCAAAGTCAAGTGAACAGGATGGAGCGTAAAAAGGACATTAGTGAAATATACAACTATGTCAAAACTCTGCCACATTTTGATGAGAAGGATATTGTAGCCTTCTTTATTTCATTTGAAAATTTGGCTAGGCAGGTGGAGTGGTGCAAGGATTTATGGGTAATGCGAGTTGGGTCTAAGCTGGTAGGCACAGCTACTGAGGTATTTGCTGCGGTGTCAGATGAGGGGTTAAGAGATTATGAAGACGTGAAAAAAAGTATTTTATGTGATTACGAATTACGAATTGGTACTGGGAGCATGTAGATAGCAGTTCGGACACATAAAGAAGAAACCAGGTCAGACTTATTTTGAGTTCGAAAGAATTAAACGTCGGCATTTTGATAGATTGGTGCAGGCTTTAAAGATAGATAAGACCCATGAGGCTCTAAGGAAGATTATTCTGCTGGAGGAGTTTAAAACCTCACTTCCAGAGACGATAACAATTCACGTGGAGGAAAAGAAATTTCAGAAATCGAGAAGGGCAAGAGTAATGGCAGATGAATACATGTTGCTGCATGAGACAAGCTTCGAGCCAGAATTTCGTCCTGTGAGGGATATAATTTTGGAGAAGGGGAGATGCTACACTATAAAAGAAAGAGTGGAACATATGAGTTTACCAAAGGTTAAAGAAGCTGCCCAAGAGAGTGGAAAGGAGGTGAAAGATCTCAGGTGTTTTCACTGTAATGGAGTGGGACACAGAAATTACAGTGCCGGTAGTTTCAGAAGGGCATTCGGGAAAAGGTAGTTTCACTGACATAAGGAGGAATATGTATGTTCACAGTTCTGATTGTTAAGAAAGGAACTGGGGGAAAAGATGTGGTAAAAGAAAAAGCTAAGCCAGTGGCATCAGTGGAAGCTTTAAAGGAATCCCCAACAAGACCCGAAGAGCTGCAGGAAAGTGCACAGCTTAGGCTGGGGATGGGTATGGAGTTAGTACTTGATCTCAACAAAGAATTCGCCTCTGTGAATAAAGTTTTCTCAGAAATAACATTGGGAGAAGGGCAAGAAATTACACATTTGAGAGGTACATGAACTCACCAGTCGCTAATAGTAAGCGATGAAGGAATTTGCAGTCTTTCTGATCTGTTACTCGAGAGTGTATTAATTTATGGGAAAGATGGTCAGAAATTTGGCATTTCCCTCGGTAAGATCAGGTTGGAGTGCTTACTCAAGACTGGGGAAGTTATAGTGAGAATGATTAACAGACTGTCAGATCCAGGCATCCAGTTTGTTCTTGGGAACGATTTAGCAGGGTCCAAGTTAGGAACGACATCCCTTGTTGTGGAGAAGCCTACGGAAGACAAAGAAACTGAAGTGTTCAATCGGAAATATCTTGGTATTTTCCCAGGCTGTGCAACAACCATATCCCACTGTTATAAGTCACAGCACGAAGGACAAAGATGAAAGAGTTGATGTTCAGTTAATGGACACCCTGTTTGCCGTAATGGTGCAGGGAAAACCTAAACAGGTTTTTGTCCTGTAAGGCGAAGGGACTTGCAACAGACAGACAAGACGATAAAAGGTATATATGTGGATGTGTACCCTGAAAAGGAGGCAAAGCATATTCATGAGGGTTATTATTGAAAGATAGATCTTAAGACAGAAATGGAGACCACATCAGGTAGTGTAGAGGAGAAATGTGCTGAGGTGCACCAGATTGTGTTGCTGGTAGCATAGAGACAGGAAGTTTTACAGGTAGCATAAGAACTACCTGTAGGAGGTCTCCTAGGGATACGAAAGACTCGGGCTAAGGAACAAAAACATTTTTATTGACCTGGAATACGCAAAGATGTGGTTAACGTTTGGCATACATGTCATTAATGTCAAATGATAGGTAGGGCACAGGCAGTAATGAAACTACCACCTCTGTTGCCAATTCCCACATTCGCAGACCCCTTCATTTGACTTATACATGAGTGTGTATGTCCCCTCCTGAAAAGTAGAGGAAAGAATGCATTGGAGAAACAGGTGTTAGTTACTGCCCCACAGAGTGAGGAATCAAATCCAAATGTCGTGGAATTTGGTGTGCCTCAAAATATGTCAAAAATGTGTAGAAGTCCTTGAGCAGTGGGATAGGTTAGTAAACTATCTGTCTCAGGAACAAAGAACACAGTTGAAAGGTTTGTTATTGCAATATGACGACATATGTTAGAATCATATGGGGTGGGGGGGAGAGAAATGCTATTGTACATGAAGTAGATGTAGAAAATACTGTTCAGATGAAACAATCCATATCGGGTTAATTCTCCCAAAGCCAGTCAGGTCCAGAAGGAGGTGGAGGCTATGCTCAATAAGGATATCATCGAACCAAGCTCAAGCAAGTGGAGCTCGCCGATTATCTTCGTTCCCAAAGTGGATGGGACTCAATCATTTTGCTTGGATTATTAAAATATTGACACTGTTACAAAATCAGACTTATATTCAATACCGACATTGGAGGACTGTATCGAGAAAGTTGGACAAGTCAGTTACATCACGAAGTTGGACTTTATGTGTGGTTTCTGGCAGATACCTGTATCAGAGCCAGTGAAATAAATTTACTAATTGTAACGCCACATGGTCTGTATCGATTCAAAGCGATGCCCTTTGAAATGACGAACACACCGGACACATTCCAAAGACTCATAAACAGAGTTGTGAACTGGTTTATAAACTGTGCAGTCCGTTTGGATGATGTAGTGATCTTTACTAAGTCCTGGTATATCACTTGGTACAGTTGGCAGAGATTTTTGAACGAATACGAGAAAGAAAACTGGTGATAAAACTAAACAAAACAGAATTCGTGAATGCAGACGTAATGTTCTCGGGACAAAATATCAGTCATGGAAGGTTGATCCCATGGAACGCAAAGACAAAAGTTACTCAGGAATTTCCCCGATCAACCTTGAAGAAAAAGGTGTTTCACTCCTTAGGAGTCAGTGGATTCTATCTGACATCTGTTCCAAATGTCAGCAGTGTAGTGGCACCGCTAACCAACTTGCTGAAGAGCACAAAGTTTTGGTTGACAAAATAATTCCTGGAGGCATTCGAACATTAAAAAGAAATATTGACCAACAAACCAGTTTCAGCTACACCAAACGCTTGAAAACCTTTCAAAGTTGCCATCAACGCTAGTGGCAAATGAGTTGCAGATGTCCTGCTGCAGCACAATGAGATGGGATCATACTTTCCAAAGAAACTCCAAATCCATTCAGAGAAAATATTCTACGATTGAGAAAGAACTATTGAGTTTGCTACTAGCCTTATAACATTTTAATGTGCATTCACAAACAGCGTGTTGGAGACGGTTGTGTACCCAGATCCCAATCAGCTTCCATTCTTTGAACGCTTTAAAGAATATTTCATTGGAGTCTTATGTTACAGACTTTTAATTTAAAAATCGTACATGTAGCGTGTAGTAAGAATATAATTGCAGATGCGTTCTCACTGATGTAACTGACAAAGTTCAGACGAGATTTGTATTTATCTGATTGCAAATATCGGTAAATGGGAAGGAGTTAAGGTGGACTTATATTTCAGTGATCTGTATGTTATGGTAATGTGTTTAAAGAATAGAAAAGCAAATGAGACCGTGTTTTCATTATGATGATTCTTTTTTGAGAGAAAAGGTATTAAAAACGTGTACAGGGTACTGTACCTTTAAGAGAGTTGAACGATTTACAAGCACAGTGAGTTCTGGAACATTTACAATGAAAGACTTGGTCCAGCAGCTGGCAGTGCCTGGGTTGCTATGAGACAAAAAAAAAATCAAATCTGATCAATCCATTTAAATTATGTCGAAGAAACTAAACTACAATCAAGTTTAAATTTGGCATTTGGTAATACTTTTAAAAAATGAAATTACCCGATGATTTGGTGTAGAAAGCTGAAAAAAATGACCACTTAGGGGAGAACTGCCATGACACCACCATCTGCAGAGTGCCCAGAGAATAGCTCTCCAAAATGTACCTTTATTTATCAATGACCTGTGAAACAGAAACTCTAAGGCGAAGAAAAGACAGAGGAAGATACAAAGAGAAGATTCGACAGCTGGCTGGTTATGAAATTTTAATGTTTTGGTATATCTTAATTGGGGCTGGGGAGCGGTGATCGGACCAGTATTGTAGAGGAGAACATAAAAAATAGTTCAGAGAAAGGAGTTGCAAATAGTTGTTAGTTGATTATTCTGTGTTAGACTTTTTTTTTAAAAAAAAGTTGTTAATTTTTACTTTAAATAGTGACCTTTATGATGGTTGTTGGCCTTCTGAATTTTTACAGATTGCAGCACAGGTTAAATCTTCTCTGTGTTGCAAGTTTAATTTTGCGAAGGGTGGGGGGGAGGGGGTTCCCTGTGTTGAAACACATTACTTGGATTCCTCTGCACAGATGCTGCCAGATCTGCAGAGGTTTTCCAGCACATTTCTGTCTTACGGAATCTGAAGTTCTCTTGACTTTCTTATGTGTATCATTGACAGCCACGGTTGAGGTCCTGGAGGACAGGAAGACAGCTAATATCGTTACATTATTTGTAATTTAGATGCAAGGAAAGTCCAGGGAACTACAGACCAGTGAGTTTAATGTCAAGGGTGGATAAGCGTTTGTAGGAGATTCTGAGAGGCAGGATTTACATGCATTTGGAAAGACAAGGACTGATTGGGGATATTCAGCACTGCGTTATGTCTGGGAATCCATGTCTCACAAACGAGATTGCAGGTTTTGAAGAGGTGATCAGGAAGATAAATGAATGTAAACCAGCATACGTTGTCTACGTGGACCTTAGTGAGGCCCAACAAGGTTCCACATGGTAGTCTGTTTAATAAGGTTAGATCACAGGAGATCAGGGAGAGCTGTCCAATTAGATGCAAAACTGGCTTGACCGTAGGAGACAGAGGGTTGTGGGAGAGATTTGCTGTTCCAATTGGTGGGCTGTGTCCAGCGTTGTGCCTCAAGGACCAGGCTGCTGTTGTTCATTGCTTTTGTAAATGGTTTGGATGAGAATATTGGAACTGTGAATAGTAATTTGGAGACAAAACCCCCAAAATTGGAGTTCTGGTGGACAGTGAAGAAGGCTATCTTAGAGAACAAAGATATCTTGATTTACTTGACAAGTGGGCTGAGGATTGGCTGTTATAGCTCCATGCAGATAAATGTGAGATGTTAGACAAACGAGTGTAGGATTTATTCAGAAAATGGTAGGGCGCTGGGGAGTGTTGTCAAACAGAGAGATCCAGGGTCCAGGTATGTAGTTCCTTGAAAGTGAAGTCGCAGATTGACAAGGTAGTGAATAAGGCATAAGGCAATCTGACTTCCATCAGTCAGAGCATTGATTATAGGAATTGGTATATCATGTTGTGGCTCTACAAGAGAATGGTAAGGCCACATTTGAAGCTTTGAGTGCAATTCTTGTATCCCTGCTATTGGACGGATGTTAGAAACTGGGAAGGGGACAAACGTATTTAAAATATGTGTTGGAGATGAGAGATTTTGAGATATAAGGGTATGCTAGGATTTCGTTCCTTTTGCGTTGGAGGCTGAGAAGTGAACTTTATTACATCATTTGAGGCATTGATAGGAGGGTATGTCCAGAACCAGAGAGGAGAGGTTTAAGGTGAGAATGAAGACATTTGAAAGAGATCTCAGGGACAGTTGTTTCTCACAGAGGGTGGTGTGTATATGCAGCGAGCTGTCAGAGGAAGTGGCATTGGGGAGTACAATTACAACATATGAAAGACAATTGGATGCGGACATGAATAGAAAAGGTTTGGAGGGGTCTGTGCCAAAAGAAGAAAGATAGTAATCATTCAGTTTCGGTAATCAGGTGAGCATGGAAGAGTTGGGCCAAAAGGTCTGTTTGTATATTGTCTAAGTCGAAGAGTCTATGACTCTTTCACTCCTCCTTCATCGCTAATCCTTCATTGCACTCAATTCATTTCCAAGTCAAAACTCATCTGCAAACACTTTAAATAATCTAACTCTCTAAACTTTCTTAAATAGAGAATTCCTGACATTGATGTGCTTCTGTAGACTACAGCAGCAGCAGACGCAGAATTAAATTCAAGCACAATCTGTAACGTTTTTCCTGGGATAATCCCTCACTGTACCATTCCAACCAAGTTAATCTGTAGTTCATTGATGTATAGGTGAACGTGCCAGTGTCCCAATTTACCTAATCCTGATAACAACCTGGTGATGGACGGTTAAAAAATTTCATAGAGGAGAGGACTCCACTATTATCCCAGTAATAAATAATGGAACAGTCCTGTACATCAGTGTAAAAGATAAGGATGTAGTTCTGGCAAGATACTCCGCCAGACGTGTTGAGTGGATGATCCACCTCACCCTCGCCATAATGCCCACATAATCACAGATGCCCATCTTCAATCAATTTGATTTGCTGCACGTGACATGAAGAAACAGCTGAACACAGTAGATACAATAAAGGCAATGAGCTTTGACCCCATTCCTGCAATAGGACTGCAGACTTGTGCTGCACAACAAGCCGTGTCTCTGGGGAAGCTGTTTCATCCCAGCTCCAACTTTGACATCTCCCTGGCAAAGTGGAAAGTTACTCAAATATGCCCCATCCCCTAAGAGGAGATTAATTACAATCTAACCATTTACCCCCATCAGTCCCATCACGATTGTTCAACTGATAGAAGCTCTTTTTAACAGATCTGTCAAACAGCACAGAAATAACTAGCTCAGTGCGGTTTCCAATAGATCTCTACGTGGAGTTGGTGCAGTTGTGGAAATGTCACTGGATTACTAATCCAGACCAGACTAATGCTCTGGCAACTGTTGGAAATTAACAACAATTAATAAAATATCGAGATCTAAAATCTGGTATCAGTAACGGTGAAGCTGAAATCAATGTCGATTGCAAACTCCAATTAGCTTCATCAATGTACTTTCAGGAAGTGAATTCTGGCCTGGTGAATTCCATGCATTCCTGGTCTGGCCTAAGTGATAGTCTAGACACACACGCATGTGATAAACTTTTCAATGGTCTCTAAAACGGTAAAGCAAGACACGAAATTGTATCAAACTACTCCGAGGTTTGGAAGGATAAAACTGACAGAACTTCCAGCAGCAGCCTCAGTATTGGAAAAGGGAACGGGAATCACAGTCCTGTTGGCTCTACAGAGGCGTCCTTCCTAACATCTGAGAGCTTGTGACAGCCATGCTCCAGATGTCTCTCGATCCCTTTCATGTCGAGAAATCCTTATTTATATTCAGTGCCTTGTATTCCACAGCTTATGTGGGAGAGAAATCCCCAGAGTCACCAGTCACTGAGTGCAGACATTTATTCTCATCTCAATGCAGAGTGGACTGTCTGTACTTAATACTGTGGGCCCTTGTTTTAGATGTTCAAGCCAGGGGAATTATCATCCCTGGTTCCAATCTGAATCACCCTGTCAGAGTTTTATATATTTCACTGAGATCTCCACTCATTTTCCTAAACACCATGGAATACAGGCCCAGCCACCCCAACTCTGCTCCCACAACAAGCCTGTCATCCCAGAGATCATTCTGGTCATCCTTCACTGCACTCCCTCAATGTCAGGTTTGTCCCTTATAAGGTAAGGAGACCAAAACTGGACACAATACTGCAAAATGTTCAAGATGGGCTCTCAACAAGGTCCCGTACAGCTGCAGTAAGACACCCTTAGTCCTAACAGTCAATCTCCGAGAAATAAGATCAACACACCATTTATCTTCCTGCCTGCTTTCTGCTCTTGCAATATTGCTTTAAGTGACTGGTGTACAAGGAGACACAGATGCTTTTCAATGTTGCAGTTCCCCATTTGTTGGGTCTATGTACACTGGTCAGCGTGCCCAATGCCATTCCTTATATTGGCTTCTGGTTTGAGAACTCACTGCCCTGCATGGACACGGAGGGCTGTGCAGAAGGAAAAAAAGAAAGAACATAAATCCCTTTAAAGGTTAACATATTTCATCCAATGCCTTTTCAAATGATAGGTTGCTGTTTTATAGCCCCCATCAAAGCGCACAGCGTCACATCCACCCCCATTGATCTTCATCTGCCACGTATTTGCCCATTCACTCCACTTGTCTCCATCACTTTGGTGATTTTTTTCTTAAATTCTCCTCGCCCACTAACAATCCGGTATAATTTAGTGCTGTCAAAAACTGAAAAATATTGCATTTGATTCCCTCAACTAAATTTTTGACATGCATTGAGAATAGCTGGGGCCCAATAACTGATCCCTGTGACACGCCATGGTCTAAATACATTGCATGCATTTTTCAGTGTATGTATTGCCCAGTCAGTTTCTCAAATATGTTCCCATTTCATGTTGACCCATTGCATAAGAACGTACTAACGAGGAGAAGGAGTAGGCCATCGGGCCCTTCAAGCCTGCGCCACCATTCAATAAGATAATGGCTAATCATTTCATAGCCTCAGCTCCACTTACACACACACCCCCACCCCCGACTCACCATAACTCTTAATTCCTTTACTGTTCAAACATTATCCAACTGAGTTCAAACACATTTAATGACAAAGCCTCAAATATTTCACTGGTCGAAGAATTCCACAGATTTACAGCCTTCTTGGTCAAGAAGTTCCTTCTCAATTCAGTCCGAAATCTGCTTCATCTAATTTTGAGGCTTTGCCCTCTTGTCCTAATTTCATGTACTACTGGAAACGTCCTTTATATTTCTATCTTATCTACTCTCTTCACAATTATACATGTTTCTATCAGATCCTCCCTCATTCTTTCAATTTCCAATCAATATATAATTCCAGTCTATTCAGTCTCTCCTCAAACCCCCCCCCCCCCCCCCGCACCTCTGGAACCAACTTAGTGAGCCTCCTCTGAATCCACTGTAGTGCTAGAATTTCGTTTCTAAAGTAGGGAGACCAAAGTTGTACGTATTACAGGTGTGGTCTCACTAGCATCCAGTAGAGCTGCAACATAACTCCCTGCTTTTACGCTCAATCCGTTTTGCAATGAAAGACAAAATTCCATTTGCCTCGTTAATTACTTTTTGCCCCTACAGACCAACTTCTGTGAATCATGCACAAGGACACCCTGGTCCCTCTGCACAAGAGCATGCTGCATTGTTTTGACAATTCAAATAAGAGTCCTCTTTCTTATTTTTCCTACCAAAATGAATGATTTCACATTTATTATAATTGTACTCCATCTGAAAGACTTTGGCCCACTCACTTTGTAACTTATAACAGTCCTCTGCACACGTATCTCTGCCACTCATTTTAGTATCATCTGCAATCTTTGAGACACGACACTTGGTCCCCTACTCCAAATCATCTATGTAAGCTGTGAATAGCTATGGTCCCAGCACTGCTCCATGAGGCACTCTAATAGTCACTGATCAGCAACCAGAAAAACAATCATGTATTCCTGGTCGTTGCTTCATGTGAGTTAACCAATCCTCTATTCATACTTAAATATTACCTGTCATGCCACACCTTACACAGCAGCCTTTTCGACGTCACTGTATTTTTTTTAGATTACTTATTGTGTGGAAACAACCCCTTTGGACCAACAAGCCCACACTGACCCATGGAAGCGCAACCCACCCAGACCAATTCCCCTACATTTTACCCCTTCACCTAACGCTAAGGGCAATTTAGCATAGCCAATTCACCTAATCTGCATGTTTTTGGCAGGAAATCGGAGCACCCGGAGGAAACCCACACAGACCCGGGGAGAACATGCAGATTCCACACTGACTGCCGCCCAAGGCTGGAATTGAACCTGGGACCCTGGTGCTGTGAGGCAGCAGTGCTTACCACTGAGCCATCGTGCTGTGAAAGTAGGCTATAGATATTCAGGTAACTAGGAATAATGTAGTTTGGTGTTTTCTGGCTGGCGTTGTTGTACTGGGATGAAAGGCCTGTTTGTATGTTATATGACTCTATCACTTTAATTTTTGGAAACAGAGAACGTAGTCTCACTATTTCCATAGCTTGTGAGCATCAGATAATGAGGAATACAATCTCCAAGGGCACACAGGATTTGAAGCTATATCATTCTCCCTTCACTATCAAATTGTTAAGAACCCGTTTCTATCTTTGTAACATTCCTGTTAGTGTTCCTGCACCACAAGAATCCCTGGAGTTTATCATCATATTCTGAATAGAAATTAAACACAGGCTACATAATGCTGGCCTTGGTAATGAAACACACCTCACAAGAACAACTGAAAATACTAACGTTATCCATTCGACCCAATCGGATTTCTAAAGCAGTTTCAAAGCAGGTTTTCCCTTTGTTCAATGCTCCTGACCTCTCTACAACATTATGAACCTTTCCTGGGTGCTTTTCCCGTGCTGTTTAAAAGTCACATTTGGAACGCTGTGCCCAATAATCTGAAAAGAGAGTTTCCATGTTCATAAGAATTGTGTCAGTTTTGTTTAGTATTTAAAGACAACAGAAATGCAGAAACTAGAATCAGGAGTAAGGAATCAAAACAGTTCCACCATGCAATAACATCGTGGGTGATCTGACTGTGGCTCAATCACGCATTCCTCCTTTGCTCTTACAATGTTATTGCTTCATTCTTAGTCAAGCATCTGCCTGCCTCTGTCCTAGGAATACTCAAAGTCTTATCTTCTATTGTTCTCTGGGTACAACACTTTGAGACGATTACACCAAATCACCATCTTCTTCAAGGAGATATTCTTCAACTTTACAGCCCATCTGTTTATGGTAATCTCTCACACAAGCCAAAACATCGTTTCAGAATTCAAATTCAAAAGACTACTTGGAGTATTCTGGGGTTAAACAAGATCACATTATTTGCCGAAACACAAGCAGATCCAGGGCCAGTCAGTTCAAGATTTTCTCCGTAAATAAATGTTGCTCCCAGGAGTCAGCTGAGTGAATCTTTTCTGGATTACATTTCATATCATTGTGGTCTTCGCTTTCTTCATGTGGTTATACCAATACATTATAAATCTGTACAAAATCATCCCTACTTTCGAATGTATTGCGTTTCAGGAAGTTTCAACATTTATTTTACATCTCTAAAAATTTGATGTGCATGAAATTTTTTTTATTTTGTAATCGAGGTACCGGTTTCTCCGTGCCTAAAGCCAATCTCTACATTGAAATAATACGCTACTTTTCCATTCAACCCTCTAATATGTTTGAGCACAGACACATTTTTGCTACTATGCTCCATACACCAATATTTGCCTGCTCACTTGGCCCATCTTAATCTCTTTTTAGACTCATGTCCTCTTCATAGCTTCCTTCTCTAACAGTTTCAACAGTTTGTAATCTTCCCTAATACAGACAGACTATTTGGTCAAAGAAACGTACTGTGGCGTCATTTCAAAGTAATTTAAAATGAAATATTTTTTACTCCATGTCTAAACTATAAATTTGAGACAAAGCTAAAGTGTTTTGCAGTCGCATCACTCAGTTCCCATTACTCAACGTAGGGTCAGATGGTGTGGAATGTGTGGAATGTGTGTGGGTAGAATTGAGGAATCGCAAAGGTGAAAAAAGACAATTGGAGTTATGTACAGGCCTTTGCATCGTAGTCAGGAGCTGGGGCGCATGATAGACGAGAAGACAGAAAAGATATGTAGAAAAGGCAAAGCTACAGTGAGTGGGGGATTTCAATATGCAGGTGGACTGGGAAAATCTGACTGGTAGTGGTTTGCAAGGAAAGGAATTTGTGGAATGTCTATGAGCAGGTTGAGGTGCAGGCAACAAGGGAACGGGTAATACTGGATTTAGAGCTGTGCAGTGAGACAGACTTGATAAGGAAGCTTAAGGTGAAGGAACCCTTTGGAGGCAGTGATCCTGATATGATTGAACCTAAACTTCAATTTGAGAAGAAGAAAGTAGAATCAGAGTTAATATTACAGCTGGATAAAGGCACCTACAAAGACATGAGGGAGCAGCTGGGTAGAATTGTCTGGGAGAGGAGCCGAGCAGGAAAGACACTGGAACAGTAATGGCGGGAGTTTCTCGGAGCAATTTATGAGTCACAGCAGATTCATCCCGAGGTAAAAGATGCATTGTACATGGAGGATGAGGCATCCATGGATGACTGGGGAATGCATGACTAGGGTAAAAGTAAAAGAGAAAGCAGATAACACGGCCAATGGCAGTGGGAAACCAGAGGACTGGGAAGATTACAATGAGGAACAGAGGACAACAAAATAATAAATAAGGAGGGGGAAGATTAAATATGAGGGTAAGCTACCAGTGATATAAAGGACGACTGTAAGAGTCTATTTAGATATATAAAGGGCAAAAAAGAGAAGCAGAAGTGGGTGTTGGGGCATTGGAGAATAAGGCTGGAGAGATGGTAATGAGGAACAAATAATAGATGAAAAACTGAATAATTATTTCATGTCAGATTTCACGGCGGAAGACATGAATAATATCCCAAAAATTCAAGAGAATCAGGAGGCAGAGCTGATTAGGAGAAGCTACTCGAAAAAACTAAATGGGTATATACCCTGGATGGAGATCTTCCAGAAATCTTTGGAATCAGGGAGGATCCCAGAAGACGAGAAAATTGTGAACGTGGCACGCTGCTTGTTTAAATAGATATTTTTATTGAAAAAAGGAGATTTTTGAATTGTTTTACAAAATTACAATGATAGTACAAACTAGCGTATTCTGCTTTATAATATAATAAAAACCCCAATATAGAATTTGAAAACAAACTACTAATCTATTCTCCAAACTAGCTAAACATAAGATAGGATATCCTACGTTACTAACAATAAACAAAAGGGTAAAAGAAAATAAATAAGTAAATAAATAACTAGATACATATTTTTAAACATTTGTATTAAGTAATAACAGATTTAATATTGATAGAGGATTACTCCTCCCAGGGCCCCCGAACCAGCCAGAACCACCCCCATGGCTAAGCAAAGTCTCTGAACAATGTGGCTGATATATCTGTGTCAATGTAGTTCAAGAAGCGATGCCATGTTCTATAAAATAATTCCACCTCTTAGTGCACCATATTCATAAGGAAGTTAAGGGGATATATTCCATGACTATCCTGTGCTAATTTGAAAGTCATAGGGGACCTTCGGATTCCAATTCACTAAAATGTTTTTTCCCGGACAAAAGGAAAGGATAATGAATAATATCCTCCAGTATACATCCAAAGAAGGGAAATTTGGGGAGCCGAAAAGTAGAGGCACAAGGTTCAACCCAATCTCCATACCCAGAATCTTTGGCAAGGCATTCGCTACTCTATCTCAATTCATGCAAGTCTTACGGGATGTCCACAGACCATGTGTGAGAGCACGAACTTCTATTTTGCATATAAGACTCATTGGGGATGCTCCTGCCTTAAACTTTGCAAGTCACCCAGGTGCTATGTGAGCCCTGTGAAGTATCTTCAATTGGATAGCCTGAGTTCTGTTACAAATAGACATCTCCCTAGCGTTTTCCCAGACGTCCTCCCACATCTCTAAGGAGTATTCAATCCCCAAATCTTGACCCAATCCCAACGTTCCCACTATAGGGGTATAAGGGAGGTTTTTTGTAGGTTACCCTCATCCTGTCTCATTATCCTCCAGGTTTTGATTGTATTTAATACAATAGAATTTTTACAATGATCCAAAATGACTCTCATCTTATCGATAAATAGTACATTGATGAGGGAATATTTTGCTTGGGGGGCTTCAATATGTAACCAGATTGATTGTGGTTCACAAGAGATCCAATCAGCTACGTAGGATAATAGAGAGCTCAATTCGTACCTCCTGAAATCCGGAAAATCCAGCCCACCCCTTATTTGTGGAAGCTGCAGCTTTTCTAATTTCATAAGGGGCTGTCTATGACTCCAAATAAAGGAGCCGAGCCAACCATAAAGCTTACGCAGCGCCTGCCTCGGCAGCATTAAAGGGAGCATTCTCATAGCGTATAAAAGGCAAGGTAGGACGTTCATGTTGACCAACGCTTTATTCAACCTAGCCAGGATATTGGGAGATCTTCCCAGCGGTGAAGGTCCTATCTTATTTTCTCAAATAAATGTGTATAATTGGCTTTATGTAGCTGACCAAATGCCAGAGAATTAAAAATAAATAAATAAAGAAAACCTCTCAGTGAGCAACGAAAGGGGAATCGGGATTCATTCGGGAAATTGTATATACTGGCAAGACCTCCAAGCAGCGTGGCCGAGATTTTATTAAATTGATTTTATAATTGAGAACACACCAAATAAGTTAAGCACTTAAATTTAGCAGGGCACAGATGTCAATGGATCATTTAAGAACAGAAATACATCTGCACAGAGAGTAATTTTGTGCATACCTGATATAACCTCCGCAACCATTGTATTAGGGTCGGCTCATATAGCTTTCACCAACAGCTCAATCACTCGCGTAAATAATAATGGTGAGAGAGGGCAACCCTGTCGAAAACCTCTCCCAACGCTAACACTATCCGAACTTAAAACCGCTGCTTTGGGATCATTAGTTAATACTGTAACCCATTTAGTAAAGACCTCTCCAACACCAAACCGTTTCAGTGTACAAAAGAGATATGGCCATTCTACCCAGTCAAATGCCTTCTCTGCCTCTGGGGATATAACTAATGCCAGTATTGCTCCCTCCTGGCAGGCCTATACCATATTTAAGACTTTTGTAATGTTATTAGTTGATCTGCGACCCTTTATAAACCCCATCTGGTCCTCTTTTATAACGAATGGTAAAACACGCGCCAGTCTTAATGCCAACATTTTTTGTGAGAACTTAAAATGCACATTCAACAAGGGCATTGGCTTACATGAAGAGCAGTCATCTGGGGCCTTTCCCTTCTTAAGAATGAGAGAAATATTTGCTTCTCTCAGAGAAGGCGAGAGGCAGCCCTGACTATGTGAATCATTATACATATTGATAAGTGGCCTGGCCAATTCCCCAATCAATTCTTCATAGAACTCAGCTTGGAATCCATCTGGTCCAGACGCTTTGCCACCCCCTGGAGCTGCCTTACCGCGTCCTGTATTTCCTGGGTTGCCAGGGGGGCATTCAAGAACAACACCTGTTCCGAAATTAGGCCGGGGAGGGTCAGATGTTATTTTTATAAAAAGACTCTATCTTCCTCGTTCTACACTTACAGCCCTGTGATCTATACAATTCGACACAGAACTTTCTAAAGGCTGCACTACTCATTTCACGATCACAAGTCAGGGTACCAGCACTTTTTCTAATAGACATAATGGCTTGCGGAGCCAATTTCTTTCTGGAAAGGTATGGTATATACCTGCCCGGCTTGTCACCGTATTCAAATAATCTCTGCTTCGCCAGTAATATGCTGTTTGAGTAAGTGTGGTATTCAAAGTTGCCCTATGGGCTGTGATCAGCTGCAGTTTAGTAATGGAGAGTCTATCCACATACACTGTCTCACCCGCCTTCAGGCGAGCGACAAGCATATGCTTTTCTTCTCCCTTTTGTCTTAATGAGATAACCAAGCATCACACATATGCCTTAGCAGTCTCCCACATCACCAAAGGGTTACTGGCCGTGTTTGAGTTGATATCCCAGAAGGTTTTAAATTCATGCAAGAAATATTGTGTGAACTTACTATCCTTCAATAGGAAAAGGTCCATACGCCAATTTCGGGAACCTGTCTTATCATCACTAGTCTTAACCTCCATATATACTGCGGCATGGTTGGAAATAGTTATATTACCTACTTTACAAAACAATATTGATTTCAAAAGTGTCGAAGGGACAGAAACATATCGACTCTGGTCTGGCATTTGTGTGGGTTAGATTAAAAAGTAAAGTCTTTACCCTGAGGGTGAAGACGCCTCCACACGTCTACCTGCCCCAACTCCCTACTCATATCCGCCCACTGCCGAGATCTTAAAGATGGCTGAAGGGTGACCTTATGGAGGATTACAAAATTATGAGTGGCATGGATAGGACAAATAGACAAAGTCTTTTCCCAGGGGACGGGAAGTCCAGAATGAGAGTTCATAGGTTTAGGTTGAAAAGGGGAAAGACATAAAAGAGACTTAAGGGACACTTTTTCTCCACACAGAGGTGGTATGGGTACGGAATGTGCTGCCAGAGGATGTGGTGGACGCTGGTACAATTACAATATTGAAGAGGCATTTGGATGGGTATATGAATAAAAAGGGTTTGGGGGGATATGGGCTGGGTGTTGGCAGGTGGGACTAGTTTGGTTTGGGATATGTGGTTGGCATGGACAGGTTGGACTGAAGGGTCTGCTTCCAAGCTGTACATCTATATGACTCTATGACTCTATATGCCCGCAGAGCTCTTATGTATTCTGTCCAGCCCTGGGTTGATGATACAATTAAAATATCCCCCTATAATTGTGTGGTGCATCCCGAGAACACTTCCATTACAAATTTAAAAGGGTGTGCCGGGGGTGGGGTGGGGGTGGTGGCAACAAAGATTCAAAATCACATATACCTCCCCATATATTAGCGCATTAATGAATATATACCGTCCAGACACATATTTTATCTGGCTTAGCATTTGGAAAGGTAGGTTCTTCCGAATAAGAATGGCTACTCACCTACTTATTGAGCTGAAAGATGAAAAGAACACCTTTTCAAAACCACCCTATTGCAGCTTCGAATGCTCCTTAGCAGGTAGCTGTGTCTCCTGTAGAAGGGCTGCATCTGCCCTTTCTTTTTAAAGACTTGATAATATCTTGTTCCTTTTGATTGGTGAGTGGTTCCCCTTGATATTTCAGGTGCACCACCTAAACTAATGACTAGCCATGATAATTCAAGCAAGCCCGAAACCCCCCAGGAGGAAGAACCCCATCCAAAAGACAATGAATTAAAACCAAAAATGATTCACATACGAAACACTCTTAAAAAGCAGCTAAATCAAAACAACTAAGAACCACTCCTAAAAACAAATAACATAAAACATATTTAAAAGGAGACTTTCCCCCTTGTTCACAAGGGGCACTATCATCTTCCAATAATCCAACCATTACATCTCCCAGTGAGAGCCATACCCTCGATCCAGGCATTACAATATGGAGTAAATAAATTCCAACATCTTATAAGACAGAAATTAAAAGTAGGCGACTCCCACATACCAACACCTAGATACACTTAGCAAGACAACACAATTTGAAAATATATAAATTTAAAAAATTACAATCCCAGCAAGTAATAAGCAACCAAAGTTAAAAAAAACGCCCACATATAATCAAATAAACTCCACTCGCTATAGGTAAGGGTCCATAGAAAGGATAAGGAAGGGTCTCCCACGTCACATCCCCTCACCAAGGAATCATGGAGACAAGAAAGAGGAAGAAAGGGCGAGAAAAACAAAAGCGGGGGAAAATAAAGTCATTATCCATACATGTCAAGTCCTTCAGTCTATGTGAGAGCATCCAGGTATTATTTTATTTTTTTTTCCGGTAATCTGAAGTAATATACAGATCCTCCATGACTGCAGCGCATAGAATATTGAGTATTTAAATCCCTCAAATGCTTCGTACCCTCAACAAATGCCTTGCACTTATGGACACAGCCACAGAGAAGTCCTGGAAGAAGATTATCCTGGAGCCCTTGTAGATCATGGCATGAGAATCCTTCCCCAAGACTCTGAAGGCCTCTAGCAGCATCTGTTTTTCCCTCTAATGTTGAAGTTGAACTAGGACTAGGCAGGGGCGCTGGTCTGACCCGGGCCAGCGCACAGCAACCCGGTGGGCCCATTCAACCCGCACCCGGCCCAGCGCTGACTCTAGTTTCAGCAGTGTGGGAGCCATTGCTCCAGGAAATCAACAAGCCGCCCTTCCTCCTCCCGTTCAGGAAGGCTCAGCAACCGAATATTCTTCTGTTGACCTCGATTTCCTGAGTTTCTCGATCTCTCCGTCACGTCACTGCAGCATGACCGAGATTGACTCCCACCTGCACTGGGTCTCTTCAGTGGAAGTATCAATCTTCACTCGGAGTTTAACAAGCTCCGAGATCAGGCTCGCCCCTACAGGTGAGTCCCCCGGGGGGGCCGCAGAGGTTTATGTTGCTACAGGGTGGTGGTGGTGGGGAAGGGGGTGTGTGTGGCGAGGGGTCCCTTCCTGTTGTGAACAGCGAGAATCTTTGCCTTTGGTCATTTTGAAAACCGTCAAATTCTAATCTTTGATGTAGATTAGCCAAGACTGCTGGGTAAAAACTGGTTTAAATAATTTAAAAGGTGAGGTGAGGGTGGATCTCCCACTTTTTCTGAGTCTTGGGCAAAGCTCTGCAGACTCAGACCTACTGGCTCGCCCCCATCTCGGATCTCGCTGACTCCATGTATGAAAACGGATAAGGCAAAAGGCAGAAAATTACAAACTGATCAGCCTAACCTCGACCGTGGGTAAGTTCCTGGAATCCATTGTGAAGGATGAGATTTCTGAATAATTGCCAGTGCATGGCAAAGTAGGGCGAAGTCGGTATGGTTTTGACAATGGGAGGTCATGCTAATGAATCTGTTAGAACGCTTTGAGGATGTAACAAGCAGGTTAGACCAAGGAGAGATAATGGATACTATGTGTCTGGACTACAATAAGGACGTTGACAAGGTGCTTCACAGGAGGCTGCTGAGTAAGATAAGGGCCCTTGGTATCAGAGACTAGGTCCTAGTTTGTACAGAAGCTTGACTGTTTGGCAGAAGGTAGAGAGTGGGAATAAAAGGGTCCTTCTCAGGATAGCAGGCAATGACAACTGGTGTTCCACATGGGAACGAAAAATTTTTACTTTGTACATGAACAATCTAGATGAAGGTACTGAGGGCAATCAAACGAGCTTTTTAGATGAAGCAAAGGTAGGTAGAGGGACAGGAATCATTGAGATGGCAGGGAGGCTGCAGAAGGATTTAGACAGGGTAGGAGAGTGGGCAAAGACGTGGCAGATGGAGTACACTTTGGAAAGTGCGGGGTGATGCACTTTAGTGGGAAGAAGAGAGGCATGGATAATTTTATAACTGGGGAGAAAATTCAGAAGTCTGAAGTGCGGAGTGTTGCAAGTTTCAGTCAGGATTGTCTCAAGGTAAATGTGCAGGTTGTGTCAGTAGTTAGGAACGTGGTGTATCTGCCATATAGTCTGCTTGAAATCTTATATTCAGCAAAAGAACTGAGTCAACTCTTTTTAGCAAAGATATTTGTTGATTGAACACAATTAGTATTAGAACAATAAAATGCATTATACTGTAATGAAAAACACTTCAATCTATCTTATGATTTAACTTAAGTTTGGATGATCACATACCACCCCACCAGAAGGTGACCTTCCCCTCCTGATGGACTTGCAGGTGTCTTGTCTTTCAGTGGTTATTCTCAAGTTACCACTCTCTGAGGGGTTTTACAGTGATTCTTATCCTCCCAAGTCTTCACGCATTTTGGGATGGTTATGAGAATCTGCCAATGGAATGATCAGGTTCATTTACCCTGATCAATCAGATCCAACCTGGGGTTGTCACATTGATGGCCCAAGGGCAACATTCCATTCTCCCACTCAGATCAAACTTCAGATTTGTGTTACAGGGTCCGGAGCTGTCAGGTTTGTTTGTAAGTCATCTCTGGGTAGCTGCAGCCTGTCTGGATTCAGCAGCATGTGGATGAGCACAGAGACTTTGGTCAAGGCTGGGTTCTACTTCCCAGCATGCATTAATCATCGTTCATTTTTGGAACTCCATGGTAAATTTATTATTGCCCATTGTAAGATTATTATTTCAGGTGGCCTGTCTTGTCAGACAGGCAAATACAATGATGTTATTTGTTTTGCAATGGCTTGAATGGATGGATTTCCGCGGCTCTATAAGACTCTGGTCAGACCACATTTGGTTTATTGTGTACTGTTTTGGGCCTCATAACTCAGGAAGGATGTACCACCCCGGAGCATGTTCAGAGGAGCTTCATAAGAATGGTCCGAGAAATGACAAGCTCAACATATGAGGTCTCTGGGTCTATACTCTCTGCAGTTTATAAGGATGAAGGGGGATCTAACAGAAACGTACAGAATACTGGTTGCCTGGTCAGAGTAGACGTTTAGAAGATGCTTCCACTATTAGGTGAGAAAGGACTCAAGGACATAGCCTGGGAGTCGAGAGAACATCTTTAGAACGGAGATAAGGAGAAACATCTTCAGTCTGAGAGTTGTGAATCTATGGTAGAATGGCAGTTTCCTTCCCTAAATGGCATCAGTGAGCCAGGTCAGATTTTCTTGGCAATCGATTCATAACACCATCAGTCTCTTAATTCCAGAATTGAATTCAAGCTCCGCCACTTGCTGTGGCATGATTTGGACCCAGGTCACTCGAACATTATCTGGGGTGTATCACATAGGAATTCAATGATAACACCACGAGGCCACTGACTTGCTCAATCCTACACAGTGCGACTAACTTGTGCAGTATGACATGCAATGGGATTTTCCTTCATGTTATCCTTGACTTCCTTATCAAGATATGGATGATTTTTCTCTGTAATGCAATTCCTCTTCGGTCTTTCGTATCTCCCTAATTATTAGCCAAATTTCGTCAGCTGTCCTGCCTTTGACTGTTCTTTTCTTCCCCCAGAGTATCCACAGCATAATCCTTCCTTAGGTCAGTATAATTACCATTACCTAACACTAAACCTCTCATGTATGACTCAGTCTTTACTCTTTTAATCTGAATGTGAAACTCCAGCAAGTTGTGGTTACTCCTTCCAAGGCAAAGCTCATCCACCAATCCTTCCTTGTTACGTAATATCAAATCTAAATTAGATTAGATGCCCTACAGTATGGAAACATGCCTCCGTCCAACAAGTCATTACCGACCCTCCGAAGAGTAACACACCCAGTCCCATTTCCCTCAGAGTAATTTACCTAACTCTATGGACAACTTAGCATGGCCAATTCACCCGACCTGCACATCTTTGGACTGTGGGAGGAAACCCATACAGACAGGGAGAGAATGTGCAAACTACACGCAGAGAGTCCCCAGTGGCTGGAATCGAGCCTGAGACCCTGATGCTGTGATAACCATTGAGCCACCGTGCCATCCCATTCTCTGGTTGGTTCCATGACGTCCTGCTCTCAGAAATAATCATACATGCACTCTATGAATCTTTATTCAAGGATATCACTGTCCAGTTGATTAAATGAGACAATTAATTTGCATGTTCAAACCGCCCATACTTACTGTTGTGCCCTTGTTACAAACCCTCATTCTTTTCTACCTCAAAAGTATTTTGGAGGGGGGGGACAGTGCCTGAAAATTACTCTTCCAAAGAGGTTTCTACTTTTGCTTTTTATTTTCACTGAGACAGTTTTCAAATATGTTTTGGCACAAAACAATTTGAAAAGATCTGAGTTCCCACCCGCACGAACAAATGTTTATTTTCTTTTTATTAGCCACATTTCACAGTAAATATCGAGGTTTTAAGAGGGCTAAAAGTGTTCATGAGATATCGTAAGTAAACTGGGTTGAGGAAAATCCCAAAGAGTTCTTTTCATATACAAGGAGCAAGAGGGTAACTAGAGAAATGTTTATGCCACACAAGGACAAAGGAAGAAAGTTATGCGTGGAGTCAGATAAAGCGGGTGAGTTTTGTAGCAAGTACATTGCATCTGTATTCACCAGGGAGAGGGACATGACGGACGTTGAGTTTAGGGATACATCTCTGAGTACTCTGCGTAAAGTCAACATAAAGTGGGAGGAAGTTTAGGATACTCTAAAAGCTATTAAGGTGGACAAGCCCCCAAGTCCGGATGGGATCAACCACAGATTACTGAGGGATGTGTGTGGAAATAACTGGGACTTTAACATATATCTTTGAACAATGATTGAACATGGGTGAGGTCTCAGAGTACTGGAGAATTGCTAATATTGTCTCCTTGCTTAAGAACGATAGCGGGGATAATCCATGTAATTGCAGACCGGCAAGCCTGACATCAGTGGTAGGGAAGCTGCTGGAGAAGATGCTGAGGGACTTGAGTAAGGCGTTTTATTCGGTTCCCCATGGTCGGCTGATGGAGAAGGTGAAGTCGCATGTTCTATCTAGATGGATAGAGAACTGGCAGGGCAACAGGAGACAGAGAGTAGTAGTGGAAGGGGAGTTCTCAAAGTGGAGACCTAAGACCAGTGGTGTGCAACAGTGATCAGTGCTGGGACGTCTGTTGTTTGTGATATATATCAATGATTTGGAAGAAGGTATCGTTTGCCTGATTAGCAAGTTTGCAGATGACACCAAGATGGTTGGATTAGCAGACAGTGAAGGGGACTGTTGGAGAATACAGCAGAATATAGAAAGATTGGAGAGATGAGCACAGAATTGGCAGATGGAGTTCAAGCAGTGCAAATGCAAGGTGATGCATTTTGAAAGATGCAGTTCAAGTGTGAACAATGCAGTAAACAGAAAAGTACTAGAGAAAATTGATTTACGGCGAGATCTGGGTGTTCGGGTCCATTGTTTCCTGAAGATGCCATCACAGGTCAGTAAAGTAGTCAAGGTAGCATATGGCATGCTTTCCTTCATTGGATCAGGTGTTGAGTACAAAAGTTGGCAGGTCATGTTACAGTTGCATAAGACTTTGGTTTGGTCGCATTTGGAATACTGCACATCGTTCTGGTCACCACATTAACAAAAGGGCGTAGATGTTTTGAATAGGGTACAGAGTAGGTTCACCAGGATGCTGTGTGGGATGGACGGTGCTGGTTATGAAGAAAGATTGAGTAGATTAGGAATATTTTCATTACAAAGATGAAGGTTGAGGTCTACAAAATCAAGACAGATATATGCAGGGTGGATAGCAAGAAGCTTTTTCCCCAGATTGTGGAACTCAATTACTCGTGGTCATGAGTTTAAAGTAAGAGAGGAAAGGTTTAGGGCAGATATATGTGGGAATTTTTTACACATAGGGCGTGGAAGCTTGGAACATGTGGCCAGTGGAGATGGTAGGTGCAGGAACGATAGCGTTATCTAAGATGTATTTAGACAGATACATGAATGGGCAGGGTGCGGAGTGATACAGACCCTCAGAAAATAGGTGGCAGGTTTAGAAAATAGGGGGTCTGGATCAGCACAGGATAGGAGGGCCGAAGGGTCTGTTCCTGTGTTGGAATGTTCTTTGTTCTTTATCATTCATTCTAAAAATAGCAAGTTTTCAACTTATTGTTTGCTACAATTTAATAACATAAACGATTTATTTATTTGATAGTGCATGTCAAATTATTGCCCTTTCTAAATTACAGTCACAGGATCAAAGAGATGTACAGCATGAAACAGACCCTTCGGTCCAACTTGTCCATGCCGAGCAGATATCCCAACCCAATCCAGTCCCACCTGCCAACACTCAGCCCATATCCCTCTAAACACTTTCTATTCATATACCAATACAGACGCCATCTAAATGTTGCAATTTTACTAACCACCACCACTTCGTCTGACAGTTCATTCCACGCACGTACAACCCTCTAAGTGAAAAAATGCCCCTTACATCTCATTTGCATTTTCCCTTCCCAACCGAAACCGATGCCCTCTAGTTCTGCACTTCCCCCACCCCAGGGAAAAGACCTTGGCTATTTACCTTATCCATTCCACTCGATTTTATAAACCTCTTTGGGTCACCCCTCAGTCTCCAGCGTTCCAGGGAATACAGCCACAGCTTGTTCCACCTCCAACTGTCGCTCAAACCCTTCAAACTTGGCAACACACACGTAAATCTTTTCTGAACCCTAATCGATCCAATCCTGGGGATTTTTTCCACCTTCATGCATTTCAAGACATTCAGCACTTCTTCCGAAATATAGGCATTTTTCAAGATATCACCATCTATTTCTCCGTATATCTACATCTCCCATGTCCCTCTCCTGAGAAAACACTGATATGAAATACTCATTTAATATCTCTCCCATCTCCTGTGGCTCCACACAAAGGCACCTTGTTGATCTTTGAGTGCTCTATACTCTCCCTATTTACCCTTTTGTTCTCAATGTATTTGTAAAATCCTTTTGGATTCTCCTTACCTCTATTTGCCAAAGCTATCTCATGTTCCCGTTTTGCCTTCCTGATTTCCCTCTTTAGTATACTCCTCTTGCCTTTATATTCTTCTCAGGATTCATTCGATCTATCCTGCCTGTACCTGTCGTATCCTTCCTTCTTATTCTTAAGCAGACTCTCAATTTCTTTAGTCATTCAGCACTCTCTATACCTACCAGCTTTTCGTTTTACCCTAACAAGAATATACTGTTTCTAGACTCCAGCTATCTAATTTCTAATCTAATTTCTAATTTATAATATCTAATTTCTGAAGGTTTCCCTTTTTCTAGCCGTCCCCTTACCTGCGAACATTTGCCGCCATCAGCTTTTTAAAAACCCTTTCCTAATAACGTCAAAATTGCCTTTTCTCCAATTTGGAACTTCAACTTTTAGATCGAGATAGCCTTTTCCAAGATTATTTTAAAACTATTAGAATTGTTGGCAAATAAATGAAGTTCACACATTTCAGGTGAGAAATGAAATCGATTGATTATATTTAAATGTATAAGAGTTATAATTCTATTTGATTGTTCAATCATTTGCTCACTCTGAATATTCAATTAGTCAGAGATCAACCATTTTGCAAATGATAGAGCGACAATATAGGCATTTGAATACTGAGGTTCAGTGTGTAATTGTGATCACCAGCACTGTCAGACAACTGGTTCTTTTTCGATAAAAACAAAATGTGCATTCTTTACTTTTGTATTATAAAAGGTCGTTCGGTGTTTATATTTTAATTCAATCAATATAGAATCAATTTTATTGTTTTAAGCGACGATGCAGTTATTGTTGAATAATTGTAGCTCATACATTATTATTGCCCAATTCATAAACATGGAAAACTCCCGATTATTTTTCAGGTCACCAAACCCATCTCTTTGCATCATGACCGACATTAAAACTGATTCCAAAAGGGTGAATTCGGGTACAATGCTACTGGACCTCACAGTTTCATGTAGCACTCAGAGAGACACTGGTCCTGAATCTGTGATGAGAGTTTCCCACCTGGGTCAGGGCAGTCATTCAAACATTCCCTCACAGCGAATCATTTGGAATCCACCTTGAGCAGAAGGAAACGAGTCAACAGGCTATCGCTGCTCTCAGTGTAGGTATCAATGCTGTCTAAATTAGATACCAATGGCTGACCAGGAACCATGCCTTACAAATTCACCCTCAGTCACAGCCTGGCCCAGGGAGCAGATATATGGACATGGAGGGTCAGAATCACATCTCAAAAGTTACTTATTGTGATGACAACTGGCACGTTACCCAGACTCACCCTGGACCAGACACTGGGTGAAAACGTTTACAATTGACAGTCTATTGCAGCATTTTGTGTCTCAAAGTGAACCCTCTGAAACTACATCCAATAAATGTACCTTCACATTCAACAGTATCAAAATAAAATTATACATGTCTGTGGATGGTCAGATACTAATTCATAGGTCACCCAGCAGAATATATCTGAAGAAACCACGAGCAAACGGCAAACAAAAAGTCATTTTAATAACTAAACTTGGTGGATTTTGTCTGGTATGGATAACCACACATACTGTGCTGACACCCAGGTGAATGCAACAATTACATCAAAACTGGAAGTCTTGGTCTAACGTCCCTCCCTACCTCCCTGAACTCACACCCCTCACTCCCTCACACACTCCATTCCCTCACTTCCTCACACACCTCACTCCCTCACACATTCACCAACTGATGATAATCCACAAGCTGAGTGAAACTTGGAACATTGAACGGTACAGCACCGTGCAGGCACTTCACCTCACTGTTTTGCCAGCCTTTTATCCGACTCTAAGATCAGAATAACCTACATAACCTTCAATGCACTTTTGTGTGCCTATCCAAGAGTCTTCTTAAATATCCCTAATGTATCTGACTCTTCTACCACCGCTGGAGGAAAGCGCTAGTTGCTCAACTTTTCTTTGTGAGACATGAACTCCAGTCCAGATAGCACCCTGGTAAATCTCCTCTGCACACTCTCTGAGGCTTCCACTTGTTTCCTATAATGAGGCAACCAGAACTAAACACAATATTCCAAGTGTGGTTGAACCACAGCTTTATAGAGCGAAGAAATAACCTTGCTGCTCTTAAACTCAATCCCCCTGACAATGAAAGACAACAAGCCGTATTCCTTCTGAACAACCCTATCAACTTGGGTGGCAACTTTGAGAGATCTATGGACAATGACCCCAAGATCCCTCTGTCCCTCCACACCGCCAATAATTCTGCCTTTAACCTTGTATTCCTTGTATTATTCATGTAAATGCGATCTTCCAAAATAAATTGCTTCACACTTTGTAAGGTTGAACTCTATCTGCCACTTATCAGCCCAGCTCTGCATCCTGTCAATATCCTGATGCAACCTACAACAGGCTTCCATACTCCACAGCCCCACCAACTTACTAACCTACTTGTCCACTTCCTCATCAAAGTCATTGACAACAATCACAAAGAGCACAGGTCCCAGAGCCGATCCCTGTGGAACACCACTGGTCACTGAGCTCCAGGCTGAATACTTTCCATCAACTGCTATCTTCTGTCTTCTATGAGCCAGCAACGCCCATATCCAGACAGCCAAATTTCACTGCACCCCATGCTTCCGTACTTTCTGAATGACCCTACAATGGGAAATGCCTTGCTAAAATTCTTGTTCACCACATCTACTAGTCTATCTTCATTAACGCGTTTTTTTACATCTTCAAAGAATTCACTAAGGTTTCTGAGGGATGACCTGCTCCTCACTAAGCCATGCTGTCTATCTTTAATCAAACTATCATTTTCTAAATAATTGTAAATACGCTCTCTCAGAAACGTCTGCAATACTTTGCCCAGCATTCATATCAGACTGACTGTTCGGTCATTCCCAGAGTTATCCCTATTCCCTTTCTTGAAGAAAGGAATAACATTTGTCACCCTCCAATCATCTGACTGGCACTGCTCCAGTGGACAGTGAGGACGCAAACATCATCACCAAAGGCACGCCAATCTCTCCCGTCATTTCCTGGAGTAACCTAGGGTAACCCCATCTGGCCTGGGTGTTTATCTATCCTTACGTTTGTAATTCATTCAATCAGTCTGCACTTGCCTTCAACTTTTCTACACCATGCCTAACCAACTGACTGGCTGATTTCCATATCAGTGCAATATACAGTGCTGCCTTCCTGAGTAAGTACAGTTCACAACATTCTGCGAATCATGGAATGAAAAAATAAAGGAATGCATCAATGTCTTCCTGATGAAGAGTTTATGGCCGAAACATCGACTCTCCTGCCCCTCGGATGCTGCCTGACCTGCTGTGCCTTTCCTGCACCACACGTTTTGATTCTAATCTCCATCAACTGCAGTCCTCACTTTCTCCATTACTGAGGTCTGTCCCCTCTGCACGCTGAGTGGGGAATTAACCATCAGAAACTCACGTATGTGGAGCTGACTGCTCAGTTCTGGAAAGTTGTACTTGATGAATACATTTTATTAAAAAAATAAATTACAATTCCACACATATTCATTCAGTGCCAGATTTCGAGTTGTGGTTCATGGTTTGAGCAGCTTGATAACAAACAGGAAATGACTGAAGAACTCCGAGGTACAGGGTATTCCAGGTATTATATCCAGCTTACTTTAATGCTGGGAGTATTATCAGACAGGCTGAGAGATGTGATAAGGGAATGAGTTGACATGTGGAGTTGTGACATTTTTGACATCACAGAGACCTGTTTGAGGGAGGTCAGGGCTAACAACTCAATACTCTGTTGTACTGGAACTGTAGGCAGGACAGGGCAGGGTGTTAAAGAGGATGTGGTGTTGCATTATTAATTAACAAATCAGTTACTGCTGAAAGAAAGGGTCTTCAAATGAGGCTTTGTTGGTAGAGGTTTGAATCAAAGTGGTGACAGACACACTGCGTTTTTAAACACATTTTAGCTTACAGTGTGGAACCAGGCTCTTCGGCCCAACGAGTCCACACAGATCTCCGAAGAGAAACATTAGGATTGACAAGTCGCCAGGCCCGGACCAGATTTGTCCTCGGCTGTTTGGGAAACGAGAAATGTGATTGAATCGCCGCTTGTGAAGATCTTTGCATCCTCGCTCTCCACAGGAGTAGTACCTGAGGACTGGAGAGAGGCAAATGTAATTCCTCTCTTTAAGAAAGGAAATAGGGAAATCCCCGGCAATTACAGGCCAGTAAGTCTCACGTATGTCGTCTGCAAGGTGTAAGAAAGGATTCTGAGGGACCATCTGGAAGAGCATGGCTTGATTCAATGCAGTCAATACAGCTTTGTGAGGGGCAGGTCATGATGAGGGTAGAGCTGTGGATGTGTTGTATGTGGATTTCAGCAAGGCATTTTTAGGGTTCCCCATAGTAGGTCCACTCAGCAGGTCAGGAGGAATGGGACACCGGGGAACTTAGCTGCCTGGATACAGAATTGGCTGGTCTACAGAAGACAGCGAGTGGTAGTAGAAAGGAAAATATTCTGCCTTGAAGTCAGTGGTGAGTGGTGTTCCACAGGGCTCTGTCCTTGGGCCTCTACTGTTTATAATTTTTATTAATGACTTGGATGAGCTCATTAATAAAATTGAAGGATTGGTCAGCAAGTTTGCAGATGACACAAAGTTTGGAGGTGTCATTGACGGAAGAGAAATGTTGTAGGCTGCAGCGGGACATTGACAGGATGCAGAGATGGGCTGATAGGTGGCAGATGGAGTTCAACCTGGATAAATGCGAGGTGATGCATTTTGGTAGGTCGAATTTGAAAGCTGAGTACAGGATTAATGATAGGATTCTTGCTGGTGTGGAGGAAGAGACAGATCTTAGTGTTCAGATGCATAGATCCCTTAAAATGGCCACCCAAGTGGAAATGGTTGTTAGCATATGGTGTATTGGCTTTCATTAACGGGGGATTGAGTTTAAGAGTCGTGAGATGTTGTGGCAGCTCTATAAAACTTCGGTTAGACTGCACTTGGAATACTGTGTCCAGTTCTGGTCACCCTATTATATGAAAGATGTGGATGCTTTGGAGAGGGTTCGGAGGAGGTTTACCAGGATGCTGCCCGGACTGGAGGGCTTACCTTATGAAGAGAAGTTGATTGAGCTTGGACTTTTTTCATTGGAGGAAAGAAAGACGAGAGGGGATCTAATTGAGATATACAAGATAATGACCGATATAGATAGAGTTGAAGGGCAGAAGTGGCTAACACGAGGGGTCATAGTTTTCAGCACGTTGGAGGAAAGTATAGAGGGGATGTCAGAGGCGGGATATTTACACAGAGAGTTGTGAGAGCATGAAATGCGTTGCCAGCAGCAGTTGTGGAAACAAGGTCATTGGTGACATTTTAGAGACTACTGGACATTCATATGGTCACAGAAATGTGTGGATGCATGCATGAGGATCAATGTTCGGCACAACAACGTGGGCTGAATGGCCTGTTCTGTGCTGTACTGTTTTAGGTTCTATGTTCTGTGTTCTATTTTCAATGTCCTTGTACTTAATAATAACTTGGTCTTGGGTGTGGAAATGAGACCCATCATTTCAATGCTCCATACTGTGAGTTGTGCACTGTTGTCATCATATTTATATAAAAATGAACTGAATAAAGGTTGGGGGGGGGTGTTGGGTTGTGTTTATTGATCAGTCTAAAAGTTGGTATTACGAAAGAATGTCGGACCTTCAGTAAAAAGACTTTGCTTTTAATGGTTAGAACAATGCTGAAAACATTTACAGAGATTTCCAGTTCAAGTCACACACAAGAATGTTGGGCTGGGCTGATGCAGGCCATCAATGGAGCTGCACAATTCTGTTTGGATACTGACATTGTGGAGATAACATACGCTGGATATGGTTTATGAGGGATTCAATGTAAGATGTCATGTGCTGCAGGAATTCGTCACCTTTATAACACATTCATTCAGGATTAGGTCCAAGGTACAGAATTACAGAGTTTAGGTGGCATACCAGAAGGGCTAAACTTGCAAGACATGGTTGTTTATAGGTCATTGCTACAAATATTGAACTGCATTTGGACCAGCGCCATGTGCTAGTTCATTGACCAATCTGCGCCAAACCCATCTCCCCGTTGTTCAGGTATGTCGCTAACCTGTTTATTGTAAGGATTGTGTGAGTAACTGCCCAGCTCCAGTTTGGAAGCTCCATGGACAGATTTGGGAGATGCCCAGTGTTTTGGAGGTCGTGGTGAGAGCTAAAAATCTGTGTCTGAATGTAGGTTTTTTCTCAATTTCATTTCCAACAGCTTTGCTGCCTGCAAGATGGTGTGTTCACTGAACTGAACATGAATCGGCTGTTGACTACAATCACTGATCTGTAAAAGTCAGGTGTGCGCTCTGGTAATTCAATTATTGTTCACTTCAATGGCTTTCAAGTGAAAAACAATGATTTGGTTCATTTTTAAAATATGTAAGAAACACAGTGATATTAACTCTTCATTATACAGAATGTAAAAGTGATCTGTTGTACATTTCCAACAGACTAATCAAGCAACAATCAGATATTGTCTGGAAAGCAAGATTATGTGAACAGGACTATTTCCCAGGCAACATCACCATCCTCTCTGGTAGGTTCTGTCCCACAGAAAGGGCACAGCCAGGCAGAAGAGGGCAGCTCCTTGGCATTTAGTCAATATAGTTTGGCGTGGTGGTTCAGTGGTTAGCACTGCTGCCTCACAGCACCAGGGACCCAGCTTTGATTCCAGCCTTAGGCAACTGTCTTTGTGGAGTTGGCCCATTCTCCCTGTGTCTGCGTGGGTTTCCTCCCACAGTCCAAAGATGTGCAGCTCTGGCGAATTGGCCATGGTAGTGGGTTGCTCTTTGGAGGGTTGGTGTGGACTGATTGGGTCGAAGGGCCTGTTCCCATCCTGTGGGGAATCTAATCTAATCTTAATTGATGCTGGATCCTGTGCTGGCTAGACTGCTGTGTGGCAGGTATGGGGAGCCAATTACAGGGAACCATATAATTGACCACATCATCACCAATCAGCCTGCTCCAGATATACCCCTCCATCGGGGTATATCGGTAAGAATGGTCACTGCACAATCCTTATGGCGAGCAAGGGCTAACTTCACATTTTCCAGACCTTCCTCACCATGACATGTACTGAATGGTACAGACTTTAAACAGATTAAGAAACTAATGACGATGCATCCATGAGGTACAATGGCCCATCGGCAGCAGCAGAATCATATTCTGTACAACTCATGGAGTCTGCAACTTCCTGGACCGACGCACCTCCCACTGTACATTAACCATCACATCCCGACATACCTCCCTCTGTACAGTAACCATCATGGCCCGACATACCTTCCACTCTATAGTAACCATCACGGCCCAACATACCACCCACTGTACAGTAACTGTCACGGCCTGACATACCTCCCACAGTACAGTAACCATCACGGTCCGACATACCTCCCACTGTACAGTAATTATCGCGGCCCTACATAGCCCCCACTGCACAGTAACCATCAGGGTGTGACGTACCTCCCACTGTACAGTAACCATCACGGCCCGACATACCTCCCACTGTACAGTAACCATCACGGCCTGACATACCTCCCACAGTACAGTAACCATCACGGCCTGACATAGCCCCCACTGTACAGTAACTATCACGGCCCAACATAGCTCCCACTGTACTGTAACCGTCACGGTGTGACATACCTCCCACGGTACAGTAACCATCACGGCCCAACATACCTCCCACTGTACAGTAACCATTATGGCCCGACATACCTCCCACTGTACAGTAACTATCACGGCCCGACATACCTCCCACTGTACAGTAACCATCACGGCCCGTCATACAACCCAATGTACGTTAACTATCAGGCCCAACATAGCCCCCACTGCACAGTAACTGTCACGGCCCAACATACCTCCCACTGTACAGTAACCATCACACCCCGACACACCTCCCACTGTACATTAACCATCAAAACCAGACATACCTCCCACTGTACAGTAACTATCACGGCCTGAAATACCTCCCACAGTACAGTAACCACCAAAGCCCGACATACCTCCCACTGTAAAGTAACCATCACGGCCCGACATACCTCACTGTACAGTAACCATCATAGCCCGACATACCTACCACAGTACAGTAATCATCACGGCCCGGCATACCTCCCAAAGTTAAGTAACCATCAAGAGCTCAGTGCTTAGCACTGCTGCCTCACAGCACCAAGGTCCTAGGTTCAATTCCGGCCTTGGGTGTCTATCTGTGTGGAGTTTGTACCTTCCCCCATGTCTGAGTTAGTTTCCTCCGGGTGCTCTGGTTTCCTCCCACAGTCCAAAGATGCGCAGGTCTGGTGAATTTGCCACACTAAATTGCCCATAGTGTTCGGTGAATTAGTCAGGGTTAAGTACAGGGCAGGGCAATGGGTCTGGTTGGGTTACTCTTCTGAGGATTGGTGTGGACTTTTTGGGCTGAAGGACCTGTTTCCACACCGTAGGGAATCTAATCTAACCTCCAAGGTTCAAGTCAGGAATATGATGGAATAATCACTTGTCTGAATGTGTACAGCTCCAACAGCATTCTAATATGGACTTAATAGCAACAGGAAACACAGTTGTGTGGGGAATATCTTGTCTCACAAACTTGATTGATTGTTTTGAGGAGGAGACAAAATTGATTGATGAGGGCATGAGGTTGGGCGTTGGCCGTTTGGACCTTAGGAAGGCCTTTGATATGGTTCCTTATGGCAGGCTCATACAGAAGGTGAAGTGAAATGGGATCAGCGGTCAGTTACTAAGATGGATAGTGACCTGCTTGGTCATAGAAGACAGAGTAGTGGTGGAACAGTGTTTTTGTGACTGGAGATCTGTAAATAGATTGGCAGAGTTGCAGATTGTGAGGATGATTGCCAGAGAATACAGCAGGATGTAGGTCAGCTGCAGACTTGGACAGAGAAAACGCAGATGTAACTTTATCTGGACAGTTGCGACGTGATGCGTTTTAGAAGGTCTAATATAGGAGATAAGTATAAAGTGGATGGAAAAACTACTGGCCGCATCGACATCCGAACGTGGCGACACGGGTGGATAGGGTGACCAAGAAAACTGATGGCAAACTTGCAGACATGCATCAGAGCATGCAGTGTGAATATTAGCGGGTCATATTGCAGCTGTAGAGAAACTTAGTTCGGGCACATTTAGAATATTGTGTACATGACTGGTTGCCACATCGGCAGAATGACGTGGAAGTGTTAGAGAGGGTATGGAAATGTTTTACCAGGATGTTGCCTTGTTTGGAGGGTATTAGCCAGAAGGAGAAATTGAACAAACATGGTTTGTATGCACCTGGGCATCACTGGCGATGGGGCGACCCGATAGATATTTACAAAATTATCAGAGGCATAGATAGATGGACAGTTAGAAGCTTTTTTTTCCAAAGTCGAAATACTCATGACCGTAGGTTTTAGGTAAAAGGGAGAAAGTTCACGAGATATGATCGGCAAGATTTTTTTTGTTTTTCTGGACAGAACGTGCAAGTGCCTGGAATGCACTGATATAGGAGAAGGAGCCAATAGAGCAAGGTTTAAGAGGGATCTTGGCACAAATATGAGTGAGCAGGGAACAGAATGACGTAGAGGGTGTCTGAGCAAAAACTTTCGTATTAACTTTAGAACGGCATCATGTGTCAGTGCGGCTTGCTGGGATGAAGGGTCTGTTCCTGTGCTGGACTGTTCTTTAAAACAAGATTTGAGTGCAAGAGTTGCAAGATGTTGACTGAATGATGACTGATGATCAACAGCCACATTCAGTGACTCTCTCCTCATCAACTTGCAGCTTCATACCCTCCCTCCCATAGCAGGGAAACTCAATTTGGAGAATGGGACGTAAAAGTCAGAGCTGGGAACTGGTGACTACATCTCGCCCCTCGCTCCTGCAGCCTTCTATCTTGTGCACTCGCGTCTTGGGGGAACACTGCACAGAGAGAAGCTGCATGTACTCCACACCCACCTATGCTGACATCTGTCACATGCCAGCCTCATCATGCCATCCCAGCACATCTCCAACCCATTGACAGAACACTTTTGTACTTCAATGCTGCAGCTCAGGGTGCACAGAAAACTCTCAGTGCAATGCTGCTGCAAGGACACCGTGCTCAGGGACACACACCCAGCTCATGTACTGTCCCTCTGGGCTTCTCACTCCGAGTTGCTACACCCTCAATACTGCTGCAAGGACACTGTGTTCAGGGACACACACCAAGCTCATAGATGTCCCTCTGGTCTGCTCACTCCGTGTTTCTACACCCTCAATACTGCTGCAAAGACACGGTGCTCAAAGACACACACCAAGCTCATAGACTGTCACTCTGGGCTGCTCCCTCGGTGTTTGTATGCACTCAGTTTGAACTGACTTGAATGCTCACAGAATTATTGCCTTGCCTTACCCTGCCCTCAGCAATGCTTCCCCTCAACCAGAGCTACCAGGCTCACCCACCTGCTGTATTGTCTTGGTGTTGTGGTTCTGTTCGCCGAGCTGGGACATTGTGTTGCAAACGTTTCGTCCCCTGTCTAGGTGACATCCTCAGTGCTTGGGAGCCTCCTGTGATGCGCTTCTGTGATGTTTCCTCCGACATTTATAGTGACTTGTATCTGCAGCTTCCAGTTGTCAGTTCTTGCTGCGGTGGTCAGTATATTGGGTCCAGGTCGATGTGCTTATTGATTGAATCTGTGGATGAGTGCCATGCCTCTAGGAATTCCCTGGCTGTTCTCTGTTTGGCTTGTCCTATAATAGTAGTGCTGCCCCTGTTGAACTCATGTTGCTTTTCATCTGAGTGTTTGGCTACTATGAATTGCTGGTCATGTCGTTTTGTGGCTAGGTGGTATTCATGGATAGAAACCGTTAGCTGTCTTCCTGTTTCTCCTATGTGGTGTTTTGTGCAGTCCTTGCATGGGATTTTGTACACTACATTGGTTTTGCTCATGCTGGGTGTCGGGTCCTTCGTCCTGGTGAGTTGTCTCAGAGGGGCTGTGTTTTGTGTGCTGTCATGAGTCCTAGTGGTCGCAATAGTCAGGCTGTCAGTTCAGAAATGTTTTTGATGTATGGTCGTGTGGCTAGTCCTTTGGGTTGTGGCATGTCCTCATTCCGTTGTATTTCCCTTAGGCATCTGTTGAGGAAATTGCGGGGTTATCTGTTTTTGGCGAATACATTGTATATGTGTTCATCTTCCTCTTTTTGCAATTCTGGTGTACAGCAGTGTTTTGTGGCCGTTTCAACAGGGTCTTGATGCAACTTCTTTTGTGTGTATTGGGGTGGTTGCTTTCGTAGTTTAGGGCTTGGTCTGTGTGTGTGGCTTTCCTGTATACCTTTGTGGTGAATTCTACTTTCGGTGTTCTCTGTACCATCACATCTAAGAATGGGAGTTGGTTGTCCTTTTCTTCCTCTCTCGTGAATCGGAATCCTGTGAGTGTGGCGTTGATAATCCGGTATGTATTCTCGGACGCACACAACAGACTACACAAGTATAGACAAGAAATTGAGCTCCAAAAATCGTTAATTTTAAAAACCACCATTCAGGAATGGACCCGGACCATAGAACAGGCCGTCACCATAAGGCAGAACAGAACCACACAACGCAAAAAAAGACGGCACTAAAAGAAAAAAAAAGGCCAAACTAACACACAACAGAGAGGACACCACAAACCACTCTTGGGTTAGAAATCTCTCCCACAGACAGCTCACAGACATGGAAAGAACAAGACTGGCCAAGGGTCTCAATTACAACCACAGGGACACCAAGGCAGCAGACTTCCTAGTACCACTAGAATGGACACTCAGAAACAATGGACTGACAGAAGAGACACAACAAACAGTGAGACAAAGTATCGTACCCCTGATAACAAGGAAAAGACAAACACATAACCTCAACAACAAGGAGAGGGAAGCACTAAAAGCACTAAGAAACTATAAGAACATAATCATACTACCAGCAGATAAAGGCAGAATGGCCGTCATTCTGGACAAAGCAGAGTACATCCAAAAAGCGCAACAGCTATGTGCAGATACCAACACCTACCAAAAGAGGGAGTTATACCCCACCCCACAGCTCACCAAGAGGATAAACAACACACTGAGGAACCTACAAAAAAACTGACAGATAACCAGGCTTTATCGAAAGAGAATGAAATCTGAAAGCAACAACACCGCTAGATTCTATGGACTACCTAAAGTGCACAAACCAGACATCCCACTGAGACCCATAGTATCACTACCAGGGAGACCATCACACAAACTGGCTAAAGAACTACAGCTGAAACTGAGACACCAGATCAGCGGATCCAGACACTCTACACAGTCAATACCGGAATTCTTGGACATCATCAGAGATATACACATAGACAAGGAAGAAACTATGGTCTCATTCGACGTAACGGCACTGTTCACCTCTATCGACAAAACCCGAGCCAGAGAAACAACAGCCAACCTGCTGGACATTCAGAACAGACAACAAGACGGGGAACCTATCAACAAAGACGGCATACTCAAACTACTGGACCTGTGCCTCACAACACAATTCACATTCAACAACCAAATATATGAACAAATCAACGGCACACCAATTTGCTCATCCATCTCTGGAATCATAGCAGAAGTGATAGTGCAAAGATTAGAACAAACAGTCTTACCGCAAATTCAATCCAAACTCTGGGTCAGATATGTGGATGACAACTTTGTAATCATTAAGAACACACCAGTTCATCAACGCCACACACACAGGAATCCGATTCACTAGAGAGGAAGAAAAGGACAACCAATGCCCAGTCCTAGTCGTGATGGTACAGAGAACACCGAACGGAGAATTCACCACAAAGGTATACAGGAAAGCCACACACACAGACCAAGTCCTAAATGACGAAAGCAACCACGCCAACACACACAAAAGAATTTGCATCAAGACACTGTTCAAAAAGGCCACAACACACTGCAGTACACCAGAACTGCAAAAAGAGGAAGAAGAACACCTATACAATGTATTCGCCAAAAACGGATACCCCCACAATTTCATCAACAGATGCCAAAAGGAAAGACAACGAAATGAGGACATGCCGCAACCTAAAGGACTACCATACATCAAGAATACTTCTGAACTGACAGCCAGAATACTGCGACCACTAGGACTCATAACAGCACATGAACCAACAGCCACTCTCAGACAACAACTCACCAGGACGAAGGACCCGATATCCAGCATGAGCAAAACCAATGTAGTGTACAAAATTCCATGCAAGGACTCCACAAAACACTACATAGGACAAACAGGAAGACAGAAGATCCGCATCCATGAACACCAACTAGCCAGGAAACGACATGACCAGCTATCCTTAGTAGCCACACACTGAGATGACAAACAACATGTGTTCGACTGGGACAACACTACTATTATAGGACAAGCCAAACAGAGAACATCCAGGGAACTCCTGTAAGCATGACACTCATCCACAGATTCAATCAATAAGCACATTGACCTGGACACAATTTACCAGCCACTGCAGTAGACAGCTGGAACTGACAACCGGAAGCGGCAGATACAAATCACTATAAATCATAGAAGCGCTTCACAGGAGGCTCCCAAGCACTGAGGATGTCACCTAGACAGGCGACGAAGCGTCTGCAACACAAATTCCCAGCTCGGCGCATAGAACCACAACAGGGAAGAGTTGCTTTCATGCAAATCCACATTTTGTATGTGGGAACTGCTTATAAAGTCCTGACAGCAAAATCCTCTGGTGAACGTCGTCCCGACTGCTCGAATTTCAATCTATTTTGTTTGAACAGATATTTCAAGGCCGCTGCATATCAGACAACAGGAACAGATAAAGGATGATTTTACACTGTTTCCTTCGCAGGACCAGCTTGTCTCCCCAGGCACCTAAAGTCTTTATTGTGGGTCAGAGAGCATCAAAATTAATAGAGCACTGAAATAGGCCATTTAGACTATTGTACACTGACGAGCTCTCCAACATCACAACTTGAAAACGGAGAGAACAGAGTGTGTGTGTCTGTGTGTGTGTGCGTGAGAGAGAGAAAAAATAACAGGCAAAAAGGGAGTGAAGAGAGATAAAAGGAATGGAGAGAAAACGGAGTGACAGAGTGAGTGAGAACAAGAGGTATCAGATGAGGGTGAAGTTAGATCAGAAGACAGCATGAGGAGAAATACACAGAAATTATATTTAGAAACTCCCACAGACTGCAAGCCCTTTGTCTGGTGCCGTACCCAGTGAGCACAATGCTATCATCCCAGATCATTTATCACCAATAATATCACAGAGCCGGGATGCTGACGGCTGAGCAGGATCCAAAAGAACAATAGATTGGTTCCAGGGAGAAGGTGAATTAATTAAAATATTCTGGGCCAACAGGAACTTGTCGTCCCTCTAGACAGTGTGTGAGAGACAGGACGAGAGAATCTCAGTGAGGGGGATCACTGACAGGAGGGAAATCAACATCTCAGCTGTGGGTCAAATAATGACCGATAAAGTTTGAACACCTCGTCCATGGTTTTGGAATTCACATTTCAATTCATATAGCTCCACATCGTAAGTGTATTTTAACAAACTTGTCTCTTTGTAGTTTTCATGTTTTTGTATGTACAGAAATGCTTGTTTTTCGTCCCTGTATTTTGTGTTGAATAAACACATTTTATTACTGAGGAAGAAAGGACCTGTTCCGATGGGACAGTTTTCGTCTGAACCGTGCTGCGGCCAGAGTCGGGGTGATTCCTAACTAAGGCTGTAGACAGATCTTTAAACTGATTAGGAGTGTGTGTGAGTGCGGGGTGGGGGTGCAGTTATAGGGTTTAATTAGCATAGAGGGGGTAAGAGTACAGAGCTCAGGAGAGTTTATTTAAATCTGCAGCACAGATACAAATAGGACAGTGTATGGAAAGTGTAAGCAATCAAACTGAACAAACAAATGACAATGAGAAGAGGAACCATTAATACAGGATTGAAGGGGTTATATCTGAATGCACGCAGTATAAGGAATAGAGTAAATGAGCTTGTGGTACAGATTGAAATTGGTAGGTATGACGTGATGGGCATCACAGAGAAGTGGCTGCAAGGGGTCAGGATATTCAAGGACATATATTCTATCGAAAAGGTAGATGTTAGAGGGAGTGGATTTCCATTTTTAATAAGAAATGAAATTAAATCAATAGTAAGAAATAAAGAAGGTCAGATGGTGTAGAATTTGCGTGGGTAGAATAGAGGAACCACAAAGGAAAGAGAATCACAGTTGGAGACTTGCACAGGCCTCCAAAGAGTAGTCAGGAGCTGGGGGACAAGATACACCAGGAGATAGTAAAGATCTGTAGGAAAGGCAAAGTTATAGTGATCAAAGGGGATTTCAATATGCAAGTGGAATTAGAAACCAGGTTGTTAGTGAATCGCAAGAAAAGGAATTTGAGAAAATGTCTACAGGATGGCTTTTTGGAGTAACATGTGGTGGAGCCCACTCGGGAAGGGATGTCACTGGATTTAATGAAACAGGCTAGATAAGGGAGTTTAAGATGAAGGAAAACTTCAGATGCAGTGATCAGAACATGGTTGAATTTATTCTGCAATAGCAGAGAGAAGAAAGAATCAGAGTTAACAGTATTTCAGCTGAATAAAGGCAACTGGAGAGGCAGAAGGGAGAAGCTGGGTAGAATTGACTGGGACAGCGGTCTAGCAGGAAAGACAGGGGAACAGCAATGGCAGGAGATTCCAAGGTTAATTCAGGAGACACTGCAGTGATTCATGCTGAGTAATAGAGACATGGTACAGGGAGGATGAGGCAACCAGGGCTGACAAGGGAAGTCAGGGATTGCATATAAGCAAAGGAGCCGTGAATGGCAGAGGAAGCGGGAGAATTGGGGGCCAACAGAAGGCAAGAAAAATAAATAAGGAGGGAGAAGGTTAAATATGGGGCTAACTTAACCACTAATACAAAGAAAACTGTAAGAGATTCTTTAGATATATAAAGTGCAAAAGAGAGTAAAAGTGAATATGGACCACTGGAAAATGATACTGGAGAGACAGTAGTGGGAAACAAAGAAATAGCTGAGGAAATTTGCATCAGTCTTCACGGTGGAAGACACGAGAAATTTCCCAGAACTGAAGAGAGTGAGAGGGCAGTACTGAATACGGTGGCCATCACCAATAAGAACATGTTAGAAAACGGAATGGCCTGAATGTGGATAACTCACCTCGACCAGTTGGACTACACCACAACCTTGTAAGCGAGATAGCTGAAGAGTTCGTGCAAGTGCAAGTGGTAATCTTTCAGGAATGACTAAAACCTCGAAAAGGCCAAGTGGCTGTATACTTGCTAACATGACACCCTGTTTAATAAGGGTGTTAGGCAGAAGATGTAAAACTGTAGACTGATTAGCCTAACCTTGTATGTGGGTAACATCATGGAATCCATCGTGAAGAAAGTGATTTCTGAATACTTGGAGGTCTTTGGTAAAATAGGACAGAGTCAGCATGTTTCATCAAGGGGAGGTCATGCCTGACAAACCGGCTAGGATACTGTGAGGGAGTAATGAGCAGATTGGATCAAAGAGAACCGATGGATATTGTCCATCTGCACCTCAAGAATCCTTTGACAAGGTGCCATGCATGAGGCTGTTGCGAAAGATATGGGTCCATGGTTTTAGAGGTAAGGTGCTAGCATGGATAGAAGTTTGGCTGTCTAACAGAAAGCAGAGAGTGGGGATCAAAGGGTTCTTCTCAGGATTGCAGCCAGTGACAAGTGGTGTTTCACAAGAATCAGTGGTGGGACCACAACTTTTCACTTTGTGCATTCATTATCTATATGAAGGAACTGACGGCATTCTGGCTAAGCTTTCAAACAGTGCAAAAATAGATAAAGGGACAGGTAGCATTGAAGAGGAGGTTCGGCTGCAGGAAGGTGCTCTAGCACATTTCCTCAACTTCGCACACCTCTGCCCTTGAACTACTGCAACAAGTTAGAACCTCTCTGGTGCTCGCCTTCCATCCCACCAACCTCAGGATACAACGTATCATTCTCCGCCATTTCTGCTGCCAACAGTCAGAACACACCACCAGAGATATACTTCCTCCCATTCCTATCATCAAACTGCTGAGACCATTCCCTCACAATCTCTCTCTCGTTAGGTCCACGCGGCCCCAACAATCCACCTTCCACTCCCCGCACCTTCCCTTGCCATTGCAAAATGTATGAAAGCTGTGCCAACACCTCCCACCCCACGTTCACCCATGACCCCAATGGATCCTTCCACATCAGGCAGAGAACATCCTGTGCATCCAAACACCTCATTTAGTCTGTCCATTTCTCCTGGTCTCCACTACATTGGCGAGACAGGACGTCAACTTGCAGAACGGTTCAGGGAACACTCTCGGACACCCAAATCCAACAACCCCACTGCCCTGTGGCAGAATACTTCAACTCCCCCTCCCACTCTGCCAAGGTCTTACAAGTTTTTGGCCTCCTTCACTGCCAGATTCTTGCCACCTGACGTCTGAAGGAAGAACGCATCATCTTCTGCCTTGTGACCCTGCAAACACACAGTATCAAGGACAATTTCACCAGTTTCTTCATCTCCCCTCCCTCCACCTTATTCGAGATCAAACCCTCCAACTGAGGACCGCCTTCTTGAACTGTCCTACTTGTCCATCTTCCTTCCCATCTATCCACTCCACCTTTCATTCTGACCTATCACTGTCACCACCTACCTTCATTGAGCTGTCACCTTCCAAGCTACCTTCCTCCCAGCTCCAGCCCCTCCCATTTATTTCTCTGCCCACTTCCGCCCACCCCACATTCCTGATGAAGGCTTTATGCCTGAAACGTCGAATCTCCTGCTCCTCTGATGCTGCTAGACGGGCTGTGCTTTTCTAGGACAACCCTTTTTGACTCTGATCTCCAGCATCTGCGGTCCTCACTTTCACCTGCTGAAGGACTTTCACAGGTTTGGAGAGTGAGCAAACAAGTGGGAGATGGAGTACAACGTGGGAGAGTGTGGGAACGCATTTTGCCAGGATGAATGGAGATATGGAGTATTTTCTAAATAGCAAGCCAATTCAGAAATCTGAAGTGCAAAAAGACTAGGTGGTTCCAGTCCAGAAGTCTTAAAAGGTAAACTTGCAGGTTGTCAGTAGTTAAGAAGGCAAATACAATGATGGTATTTATTTCAAGAGCGCTTGGATATAAAAGCAGGGATGTACTCCTAAGGCTCTACAAGGCTTTGGTCATGCCACATTCGGATTATTGTGCGCAGTTTTGGGTCCCATACCTCAGGAAGGATTCACTGGTCCTGGAGCGTTTTCAGAAGAGATTCCAGCGCATGGTGCCAGGAAATAAAAGCTTAACATATAAAAAATATTTGAGAGCTCTGGGTCTGTATTTGGTAGAGTTCAGAAGAATGTTATGAGGTCAACTGAAACTTACAGAATACTAAATGACCTTGAAAGAGGGGATTTTGGGAAGATATATCCAATGGTAGGAGAGACTAGTACCTGAGGGGACAGTGTAAAGAGAAGACCTTTTCAAAAAATGATAAGGAGAAACTTCTTCAGCCAGAGGGCGGTGAAACGATGGAATTCACTGCCACAGGGGCTGTCGAGTCCAGGTCATTGAGTATATTTAGGAGTGAGACAGATAGGTTCTTGACTATAAAGGGGATCAAGGGTTACAGGTAGAAAGTGGGAGAATGGGGTAGAGAAGCTTAACAGCCGTCATGGAATGGCGGAGCAGGCTCAATGGGCCTAATGGCCAAATTTCTGTTCCAATGTCTTCTGGTTGCATGGTTAATATTGGCTCTCCTCATTCCTCATTGGAGATGTATCCTGGAATTTGATCACCATATGATTTATAAAGAATAAAATTCCAATACAGATGGCTGGGAAATATCATGTTCCCTCTATCCAGTCTCAGCAGCCATGCCCCAATATCATAATCACACTGCAATTAAAATCCAGTGAAATTTACTTCAATGCAGTTGATTGACATCGATAACATTAACAGCATGACCCTCACCTGCCGTCTCTGATCCTTGAATAACCATCTGAATTGTGTGTCACATCATATTCTCTGTTAATTTATCCATGCCATTTGTCTGTTATCACTCATGTTGTCATAGGCACTTTTCTGGCAGATTATGGACTAGAAAAGTTCTCTACATGTTTTACTGACATTATAATCACATCACTGATCAGTAGTTAAAGACTGTATGTTTCGATTTATAAACGGAGAAACTTGTTTATGTTCTGACAATCCTTTGACAATACTGCCAAAGCTAAGGCAAATTGAATGATTACATGCATTCAATCTACCATCTCAAATATTTCTTCCTGTTCACCCCCACACACATATCCCATGCCAAATGTCTAAACTTTAAACGTTCTTTTGAATTTTAATAAAATTAATATTGAATTCAAAGGGGTTAAAGGGGTTAGCTGGAGCTATTTGTTCAGTGACTGTGATTAATATCAATCTCCGTGGATCCTAATTATGGCGTGAAGAGTTTCCATCATTGAAAGATAAATGGGCTCTGTTCAATGTGCTATCCCACAGTGTGAGTAGGAACATCACTGACAGCACTAACAGGGATCAGCAGCTCGAGAGAGAGAGTGGGAGGAGAGATCAGAATCTGAGAACATTAGACTGGAATGTTCCAACAGTGGATTAGAATCTGATAACTTTAGACTGGAATGTTCCAACAATGGATCCGAATCAGAGAACATTAGACTGGAATGTCCCAACAATGGACAGGAGTTTATCCTGGGGTCTTTACTGGCTTTCTCGGCCTTGGATATCATTAGCATCACGGATCCAGGATATCCTTTGGATTATTCAAGGTGTTTACTATCCCATCCTTGCAATAGTTGGTGTTCCTGGTAAGTCATTATATTTGTCTACTAAACCGGGTTGAACTGAATTTCTGCTCATGATATATAAATTTTGGAAAGTGCAAGTCAATGTCTTCAGTTCCAAACAAAAAAAATCCTTTCCTTATAAAATATAACTATCAAACTACTATTTATAAATTACTCATTGATATGCGAGAAGGACACAGAATGTTCTCAAACTCCATAATCCATTTTGTCCTTCACAGATTTACATATCCATGTCCTCCCCACCAACCAAGCCTGTCCAAAACCACCATCGTGAAATCTCAATCTCGTCTGCAGTCTCAGTGCAAGTTCTGAATGAACCATGATTTTTGCCTTTGTTCAATCTGGATGCAACAGTTTCAAGTGCTTTCTAATCACATGTCCATCACTAAATAATTGCTCTTGAGGATGTTTGACGTGTTCTCTGCACGTGCAGGAAGACAGTTTATGGTGGTCAAGCCATTGACTCATAATCTAGAGCCACAGAATAATAGTCTGTTGGTATCTCATGAAGGAAAGTGGTGGAATTTAAAAGCAAACATTATTATTTGTGATAAAAACCCATCTGCTTGCCTGAAGTCCTTTAGGTAAGTCAATGTGTCAACCTTCCCTAGTCAGGTTTCCTTGTGACTTCATTGATTAACATGTGGGTGTACTGCACCTTTAAACTACCTGACAGCACCAAGTCTTCTGAAAAGTAGATATACCTTAACATTTGGTCGAACAACTCGATTAGCTCATTGTCTTGAGACAAAAACAAATTCAGCCAAACAGTTTAAATTATACCCCAAATGACCCACCTCCAATCAAGTTTGAATGTAATATATTGGTAATCTTAAAAGCCAATGACACAATCCAATAGTTTGGAGGTACAAGACCGTGGAAAATTGAACAGTTGAGAGCAGAGCTGCCAAGCTACCAGCATGCAAAGACTGCCTGAAAAATAGCTCCTTAAAAGTATATTCATTGATTAGTAACTAGTGAAGCTGAATCCCCCAGAAGAAAAGAAGACAGGAATATGGAGAAGAACCGAAAGTTCCTGGTTTTGAGATAAGAAGTTTTATTTTGTAAATCTTAATTAGGAGTCTTATCGGACTCGTATTGTGGAGGGGAAGGGTCAAAGATAGGTTAGAGGAAGAAGTTGTAAATATTCGTTCGATTATTATTCTCTGTAACACTTTAAGAAATAAAGTTGTTAATTTTTGCTTTAAATAGTTCTTACACTATAGAATTATCACACATTACTGCATTGGATAAATCTTTTCTTTGTTGCTGGTTTTAATTAAGCAGGAGAATTTATCCTGTATTGTAACGCTACAAACACCCAGCAATGTGTTTTACTCTTTACTGTCCTGTGGAACAACTGAACCAGCCAGTCAGTTTAAGATTGGCGTAACATGCTGCCCTGACCAGTGCTGCATACATCCTGTGAGAGAAGAACAAAAGTCAAGATAGATCCCTTCCTCTACCTGTTTCCCGTGTTTGTACATCTCATTTCCATTCACGTAGGTGATCATTACATCTTTTAGGTGTATTCGGTCTCATTGAAGTTCTCCCCGAGTGTGATGCACATCTCCATAGGCAACTCTGATGCTGGCTTTATTGATGCTGACGTACAGATATAAGGAACTTATAAATTCCATGTCAGTCGTAGTGCATAGAGAAATAATGGCGTTTCATAACACAGGAAGGAAAAAGAGATGTCGAAGTGAGAGAAAAGGATTATTGTGATCATCCCTGAATGTGTTGAGGCCGTATTTGGGGTACTGTGGATAGACTTTCTCTCAAGTCTCACCAGACTAATCCCTGGGATGATGGCAGTGTGAACAGTGAGTGACGCTCAGTGAGAGAATAAGGTGATTGCATTGAACATTAAGGGGGATGTACAATCACTTATGATGTTCTAAACAGACATTTTGATAGTTTAAGAGCCTCTGAGAACATTCCACACAACCACCCCCACTACCTATTTCAATTCAGAGAGAGAGAGAGAGAGAGAGAGAGAGAGAGGTTCAGGCTTTTGAAAAAAAAGCTCTCCCAACGTTAATACAGTTCAATTGTTGCGTGATCCTGCAATCAACGTCATGCTATCCATAATCCCGACAGCAGCAACAGTACCTACATTATAAAAGAGTTAACTCTTCCCAGCAGCTTCTGACCTACATAGAGCACATGGGAGTGACTTCTCGGAGCTAGAAGATGCCTCCTTGAGACTTCACACAAAATACTTGGTTTCCCTCCTCACTGGCAGCAAACCATGTTAAGGTAGCACACGTTCTACAAACAATGGAACCATGGAGCCCCCTATCAATGCAGTCTCGGTTTCATTGGTTTGTCATAGTAGAGTACCAATGACGCCCTCCTGTTTCTGTATAACTACCTCGTGGGGCTGAATAGCCTCCTCCTGGTCTCATGGAACAGTTTAAGGGTCTGATTGGGCTCTGCCTGTTCCTGTTTAACAGCTCAATGTACAGACCAGACCCCTTCTCTTCCTGTGGGACAGGCAGATTGATTGAATGGGATGTCCCTCTTCTTGTTCAGTAGCTTCCACGGGCTCAATGGCTTCCACATATCAGTGTGCAACCAGCCTGGGGTGCTGCTCCTCTATTAACTGTGGAAATGTGCAGTGTCTGGCAGCGCTGTTTCATGAATGTTAGCGACACTTTAACAGCACAAACCGGAATGCTGTCCAGGTCTTGCTGCACATGGACACATGATGGTTCAGGAGCTGAGGTGGCAGAGAATGTCTGAATATTGTGTGATCTTCAGTCATCATCCCTACTTCAGATCTTATGATGGGGAAAGACATTGATGTAGCAGTTGAAGATGTTTGTGCTGAGGAGGCTAACCTGAGGATCTCCTGCAGAGATATCCCGGAACTGTTAGGAATGTTGGCCACCGACTACAAGCATCTTTCTTTGTGATCTGAAAGACCCAGACAAGTGGGAGGTTACACCTGATTTCCATTCAGCTCAAATAAGTGAGTGGTCCTGATGCCATCCTCAGTCAAATACTGACTTGATATCAAAGCCATTCACTGTTTGCTGAGCCCCTGTGTTCACCGCTCGTTCATATCAATTCGGTGACGATGTATGTAGGGAATGTTTTCCTCTCACAGCGGGTAATCAATGTCAGGAATTATCTGGGCTAGAGAATTATGGGAGCTACATCACTGAAAGTATGTAAGGAGGAGGTAGATGGATTTTTGACCTGTCAGACAGCTAAGGGATGTGAAGAATTGGGCATTAAAAAGGAGTTAATGCCAACAGTAAATCAGCCATGATGGTATACAATGACTTGATCGTCCGAACTAGCTGATCCGGTTCCTTATGTCCTCATATTATGTAATCACAAAGTTAATGGTTGTAATTTTCCTGAACGTTGCAATCAGAAAGAGCAAAGCATTTCTGGATGAGATATGGGGGTTGTGTTCACAGTGAATCTCGACCAATATTATGACCAACAAATAAAGTACAAGTTGCAGAGAGGAGACACTCTGCAAAGAGACCAGAGGCGTCTTTCGAACCCAGCCTGGATTTCCAAATAGCATTTTCCAACCCACACTAAACCGTGTGTGTGTGACAGTCTTGAGGAATTGAATGAGATGCTGTGTTACTGTGGATCAGGTATTTGGAGCAAGTGGCCTCCAACTGCTCCTTGCAGGGGCTGTGAGTGGTTGGATGGAAAATAGGAACATATGACTGAGCAGCAGGAGTGTGCCATTAGACACGTTGTCACCACTCCACCAAGCACAACGATTATGTGTCATATGATTGTGGTCTCCCCAGCAGTTTTCTCTCTGTATACCATTTTCTACATTCACTTTTCTGTCAAATGTCAACAAATGCAACTTTGAATAAATGTAAACATCCAGGCAGCACAAACTTCTGGGGAGGGAATTTCTACTTGGACAGCCCTTTGAAAATTTCTCATTTGTGTTCCAGCCAATGTTGGAGGGTCACTGTTTCCTTTTCCGTCCCACTCCTCCACTGGTTACACCAATCTTAAATGTAACCAGTTTAATGATGTGGCTAATGATATCGGTCTCAGAGTAGGTAATGTAAGACACAGAACGATGTACTCATATCAAATGGTAAAATGACAGAGTGCCCCAAATGTTATTCTACCTTTGAAGTTGTTCTGGACAAATAAGCTACTGTTTGTGGGATTTTTTTCTTGAACAATTGGATTTGGCTGAATTCCCTTTGTTTCAGGCATATGAGAATTTCCAATAAATCCTCACCAGGAATCCATCACAAGTGGCAAAGATAACTCAGGGATTTTATCGACTGACACTTTGCTAAGTGGTGGAACAAAGTAAGAGAAAGGGATCAATCGGCTGTTGGTTCTCAGGCAGGGAACAATATTCTCCTCTCTGTGTTGAAACATACCATAATGTCAACTGAACACCAAACTGGACCATGTGCGATCTCCTGGAACATTCTCTGGAAAACCTGATTATGGATTATATGCAGGTGTGTCATTGCTCTTGTATACAATTCCATTCAATCTCAAAAAATGTCCCCACTTTATAATTTGATGACATGCTTACACGTGTCTGCGTAATTTGTAAGTATTGGTAGGTGTCTTCATAGCATGTGTATTGATATCAATGCATTTTTTTCTTCAAATTTATTCTCTAGCGTTAGTCTCCCTGACAAGAGATGATATGCATCCAGCTGATGCACTTTTCTGAAAGTCATGGTAATTCAATACTATTTCTATGCTAAGATCGGAGCTGATTATCCCCTATAACCAAAGGCCGGTATCCCAGGAATGAGAAAAGGGAAACCTCTTTGAAAATTTCAAAAATAATTATTTCCTTTCATTTTAGTGTTCGGGTATCAAACCTGCGCACAGTGCATCAGATGTGGTCTCAGCAATGCCCTGTACAGATGCAGTAAAACATTCCTGCAATTAAACCTTAACCCTTTGCCAAAAACAGCATCATTCCACTTACCTTCCAAATCACATGCTGCATCTGCAGACTGACTTCACATGATTCATGTCCCAGGAACATAGAAACCGCCTGTATCACAGAGTTCTGCAATCTCTCTCCATTTAAATTGATTACCATTATTTTATCCTTCATGCCAAAATAGACAATTTACCTTATGTTATTTCTACTGAAGGTTTGCGCACTAACCTTCCCTGTCTTTAATCATATTGCAGACTCAGTATCTCAATTTGAGGAGACAATGAATGACCATCTTGGTGTACGAGCTAATTGAGCTCCAAGCCATTCCCTCCCCTTCTTCCAGATCTTTGATGCAGATTATTGGTCATTGATAACCCCACAGTGATCTCTGAGGCATTCCATCAGTTAGAGCTTTGCAGGCTGAAAGTAAACATTTCTCTCTACTCTCTATTTCCTGCTAGTGACATATTCCCTGTTCCTGTGTAGCTGTTCAGGCCGGTTGAATGGCCTCGTCCTGGGCTGTGCAATGTACTCAACGATCTGAATTACTTAATTCTATATTCCTGTGTAATTTCTTAGAGGGGCAGAATGGTCTCCTCCTGTCTCATTGTAACGATCATGTATGACGGATTGGGGTGGTCCCCTACCCAGTAACAGCATCGAGTGGTGGATTGAAGGAACAATACACGGGTTCGGGGCAGCAGTATATCTCTATAACAGCATCGAGGGTGGATTGAGATAACAACACATTCAGAATGCTCATGGCTGGTCCGATTGTCTCTGATCATCCCTCTCCTGTCTGTTCCCGATAAACATTGACTCTCCTGTCCAGCAAGATCAGTCGAGCTCAGCCTAGAATATCCTCAATAACAGCGTCTTCCCTATTTCCTGAGGATGAGGATACCACAGACCGCACGGCACTAAATGCAAAGGGTCATCTTTACTTCATTGTCGGACCCATTACATTAAAACTGTGCTAACCTCGCATCAAATCACCACCTCTTTTCATACTTAAGGATATAATAATTATGAATAACCATAACCCATTCTGCCCTCCAAACCTGTCCCACATTCCCACTGACTCTTTCCAGTCAAATATGTATCAAATCCAGCCTCTGCTGCAATCTCAGAAAGTGAATACTTGACAGCATAACACCACATGAGCATGAAAAATGGAGCAGAATGAGGCCATTCGGCCCATCGAGTCTGATATGCCATTCAATAATCTCTTGTATGTACTCCAAACTCATTTTCCTGCCTTCTACCTAGAATACTTGCTCCCTTGATAAACCAAAAACGTGCCGATTTGTGTCTTAATGACACTAGCGCTTGTGTCTCTGTGTGTATGCATATATAGCTGAAAATGTGTTGCTGGTTAAAGCACAGCAGGTCAGGCAGCATCCAAGGAACAGGAAATTCGACGTTTCGGGCCAGAGCCCTTCATCAGGAATGAGGAGAGGGTGCCAGGCAGGCTAAGATGAAAGGTAGGGAGGAGGGACTTGGGGGAAGGGCGATGGAGATGTGATAGGTGGAAGAGGTCAAGGTGAGGGTGATAGGCCGGAGTGGAGTGGAGGCGGAGAGGTCAGGAAGAAGATTGCAGGTTAGGAGGGCGGTGCTGAGTTCAAGGGAATCGACTGAGACAAGGTGGGGGGAGGAAAATTGAGGAAACTGGAGAAATATTAGTTCATACCTTGTGGTTATATATATATGTGTGTCCCTGTGTGTGTGTGTGTCCATGTGCTTGTTTTCTGTGTATTTGTGTGGCCACATCTGTGTACCTGTGTATCAGCCTCTTTGTGTCTATCTGTGCTTGTATCTATTTGTGTGCAACTGTATATGTCTCTGTGTATTGCAATGTGTGTGTATGCATATCTCCTTATATGTGTTGTGCATGTTAGTATGTTCGGGTGTTTGCCAATAAGTCTGTGCATTTCAGTGTCTGCATCTCTGTGCAGTGAGGTATCTGTTTTTGGTTGGAGTGAATGAACTGACGTTGGAACTGACAGTGGGTTTAAAATGAGAACTGAATGTTGCTCTTTACTCAGTTGATGGGAAGTGAATGTTTCAGAAGCTCCACATGAGCCATCTTGTTTCTGTCTGGCTCATGCCAGGTTCCTCCCCACATGGCGGGAAAAGGGGGTGTGAGGGAACAGAAATCAGGCACAGCACCATCCGGCTTGGCCCTTTCTGTCCCATTCAAGACCGTTTGTACTGGAACAGGAGAAAGGGAGAGAGGGAGCGAGAGTGGAAATGGGTGACCCTGCTGTTAGTGCTGGTGGATGTGGGGCTGGCGGGATTGGTGAGGTGTCTGGAATGAGTCAGTCGACAGTTGTAAATCAATTTAGTATTATTAGTGTCGGGGGTATTGCATAGGTGACAGAGAAAGTGAGGAAGAAAGTTGCTGAATTCAATAGTGAGTTTGGAAATGCCTGAGCCTTATTTGGAAATAGAGTGTGAGCCTTGTTCGTGGTCAGTGCTATAACAGGTATACAGGGAGTGTGAAGGAGCAGATAAGATATGGTGACCCTTATCCTGACAGCGGAGAAGGTTATTGACGCTTGTCCTGTATCACAGCGTCAAGGTGACCCTTCTGGGGTGTCTTGTCCAAGACTATCACCAATAACGCCACAGACAATGTCCCTCAGATTCAGTTTAAGGGAAGCTTACAAATAAAAAGGAGAAGCAAACATTGGTGTATTATATATCGAAACTAAAACAGTTGCAGAAATTCTGAGCGTCATATGCTCTGAAAATTAGACATGCAAATATCATGGATACTGCAGTCTTATTGGATGGTCTCAAGTTGCATTTCAACTGCGTTAACTAAGTGACTGCTTATGCTGTGAAAAATAAATTCCCTAAATGTATATCAGGTGGGTTGAAGAGTATGTATTGAACCAAATTAGAGATCAAGTTTTTTCGGATTTTGTGTTGTGTGGTCAGGAGGACTAATCAATGTCCTTGCTCTGATGCAGCTTTGGAGGAGTAGTGACATTAATATGTTGTATCTTAGACGGCGTCTGCATACAATAGAGAATGTTTGTACATTTTGGTCAAACATGATGGAAGCATGGAGCCGAGAGGGTCAAGTTTGTTCCAGTGAATTGGGAAAATACAAAATAGCATTCAGTGGGAGATAAGCAACGGTTGTTAGAGTCATAGAGTCCTATAGGTCCTTCGGCTCAAACTGATCCATTCCGACTAAAATGTCAATTTACACTAAACCCATTTCCCAGCCATTTCCCCGTATCCTTCTCATCCTTTCTGATCCTGTATTTGTCAAAATGTATTCTAAATGTTGTGAATGTACCCATCTTAACTACTTCTGCTGGTAGCTCACTCCATATGCGTATCACCCTGTGTGTAAAAAAAGTTGTTCCTCAGGTTCCCTTTTATTCTTACCCCTCTGATCTGATGCCCTCTAGTCCGTGATTGTCCAATCCCGGAAGTAAAGGCTGGGTGCATTCACTCTATCCATGCCTGTTATGATCTTATACCCTTCAATAAGATCCTCTCCCCAGTCTCATACACGCAAAAGTAAAAAGTACTAGCTTTTCCAACCTCTCCCTATAACTCAGAGCCTTGAGTCTTTGGCAACATACTTGTAAATTTCTTCTGCACTCATTCCAGTTTAATAACATCATTCCTATAGCAAAGTTAACAAAACTGAACATAACGCTATAAGTATGGCCTCATCAGTGCCCCGTGTTCTGCAGCATAGCTCCCCAACTTCTCTACTTAGTGCCCTGACTGATGAATGCCAGATTGCCAAAAGTCTTCCTTGCCCTGTGTGCCTCTCAATCAGCTTTCAGAGAACCATGCACCTGAATTCCAAGGTCCCTCTGTTCCACTACATTCCTTAAGATCCAGCCATTCACCATAAAACTCCGATATTGATTTGAGTTTCTAAAATGCAAGAACTTACACTGATCTGAATCCATTTACCATTTCTCGGCCCACTTCCTCAGCTGATCAAGGTACTGCTGTAAGTTCTGAAATTTCTGATAATCTTTGTCATTCTCCATGTAACCGCCTATTTTATTGTCACCTTCAAACTTACAAATCATGCACGTACATTCTCATGTAAATTATAGATATATGTAATATATAGTGGTGCCAGCATCGCCCCGATGCATTCCATTAGTCCCAGGCCTCCAGTCTGACAAGCATCCTTCCACTATTACTCTTTGCTTCCTACCGTCAAGCCAATTTTGTATCCAATTTGGCAACTCCTCCTCAATTCCATACGATCTAACCTTCCTGAGCAGCGCACCATGTGGAAGCTTATTGAAGGCCTTACTTGAATCCATATAGACTACGCATACCACCCTGACCTCCTCAATGTTGCTGGTCACTTCGTCAAAGCATTCGAACAAATTTGTGAGCTATGGTGTCCGATGCACAAAGCCGTGCTGACTTTGATGATAGACTTTTGCCCGAACCGTTGATTTTCCTGTTCCTCGGATGCTGCTTGCTCTGCTGTGCTTTTCTAGCACCACTCTAATCTTGCTCCGAATCACACCCTGTCTTTCCTAATGCACGTATATCTTATCTCTCAGAACCTTTTCAAGTAAGTTACCTGCTACAGATTTAAGGTTTAGTGGTCCATAGTTCCCAGGTTTTTCTTTGTAGCCCTTCTTGAATAAGGGCACAACATTTGCAACCCTCCTGTCCTCCAGGACCTCACCTGTTGGCCAGCGATGATGCAACAATATCAGCCAGGGCTCCCGCAATTCCTTCTCTGTCCTCCTGCAGTGTTCCTGAATATATCTGGTCAGGACCAGGAGATTTATAGAAATAATGCAAAGTGTGAATAATACATTATTAATTATTTCAGGTATTAATACCAAAGAAAGGAAACGTGACACAATGATGATTAACATAACAAATTAGAAAACGTATTAATCATAGCAAGTGGCTTCGGAAGAATTTCAGTCATTGTGGATACCTGAAGATTCTCGGAAATTCACGATTCAGAAACAAGAGCCATGAAATTGATAAGGAAATCAAAAACAGACCATGAATGCTAACAAACAAGAACAGAAACACTGCATAAACCTACAATCTGTACTTCAAATGAAACAAAGTAAAAGCAATGTCAAATATGGAAATTGGTAATCGGGAGAGGAGAGTTTATTGTGAAAAACAGGGAAATTGCCAAGAAAATAACCAGTTACTTTGCATCTCTCTTCATGGAGGAAGATCCACAAAATCACCCAGTAATACCCAGTGATCATGTAGGGCTTCTGCAACTGAAGACATAAAGTCAACTTATATCAGTAACAAGGTGGTATTTGAGAATGTAACTGGATTGAGCATTGCTAAGTCTGACAAACCTAATTATTCATATTAAAATGTCTGACATAAATCGGCAATAGAAATATTAATTGCACTGTCGATGACTATGTTTCATTTTCCCGTGCATTCTGCAGAGGCTGGAAGCCATTGTGGATAAATGGAAGTTAGCAAACGTGGTCCAAGCTATATGGATTAATGGAAGGAATCCAAGCATCTGTAAAGGGAAGAAGACATAGTTTGGAGAACAAACAATTAACTTGACATCTGCAGATTGAAATCTGTTGGAATCTATTATACAGCATGTGATATTGGATATTTAGGAAATAACAGCAACAATGGAGAAAATCCATTTGTATTTCTGACAGATGTCTAACTCGATGTGCTATTAGTTTTTAGACCCCATCAACCACCCTCTGAGAAAAGGACAGGAAGTGACTTTGCCACAGGAAATAGCATCACCATAGGAAACGACATCACCAACAAAAAGAAATCCAAACATATAAATGGAAAGCAGGAATTTTAAGGATTGTTTCGCATGAGGTCCACTGAAGATGTTACCTAGTAAGATAACGAAACGTCTGGAAATGTAGGGAGCAAACCTACATCCATTGTGTAAAGTGTTGGTGACCCAATCTGAGAAAGAATATACTGACCACAAAAAAGTGCAATGGACATTGTCCAAAATAATCCCTCAGATGGCGAGATTTCCTGATGAGGAAACTCGGCCTGTGTTTTTAAGAGTTTGAAAGAAATAGAGGAGGGTCACAATGGAACTTGGAAACTTCACAAAACATACGCCAAGTTGGAAATAAACAGGACGTTTCCCTGGCTGTCAGTTCCACATTCAAGGCAAATAATTGAAGTTTAAGGGACAGACCATTTAAGACCACAATAATGAGGAAATTCTTCACTTGGTAAGAACTGCCTAAAACAGAGGCATAGAAACCTGCTGGTAGGGCAAGATTAGGGAGAATTCCCAGATATTCTGCAAGTGTGTCAAGCCGAAAAGAATAACAAACAAAAAGGTCGGAGTCATTCGTGACTTGCCAAGTTGCATCCAAATCACCTTACTGTTAGGAGACAGAGGGGTAGTGGTTGAAGGCTGTTAGTGTGACTGAGACTGGTATCCAATGGTGTATCACAGGGATCAGTACTGTGTCCCTTATTATTTGTGATACGGAGGTGTTGGTGTTGGACTGAGGTGGACAAACTTAAAAATCACATCACACCAGGTGATAGTTCAGCAGGTTTATTCAGAGGCACGAGATTTCAAAGCGCAAAACTACCTGATGAAGAAGCAGCTCTTCAAAGCTAGTGCCTCCGAATAAACTTGTTGGAGTATAACCTGGTGTTGTGTCATCTTTAACCTGATTATTTGTGGTATTCATAAATGATGCAGCTGTGAATATAGACGGGGGTGGCGGGAGTGTGACAACTAAGTTTGTGTTTGATACAAAGATTGGCCGGGTGGTTGGCAGTGAGGAGGAATGTCTTATGTTACAGGAAGATACAGATGGAATGGTCAGATGGTTGGATCAATGGCAGATGGAATGTAACCCTGATAAATGTGAAATGATGCACTTTGGAAGAAGGAACTGGACAGGGGAGAACTCAATGAATGGCAGGAGGCTTGGAAGATAAAGCAAGGATCGGGGTTTGGGCCCCAGCTATTCCCAATACAATCATATATTTGATTGAGTGGATCAAACACAAGATTTTCAAGTTTGAAGATGGCACTAAACAATATATTGTGAGTGGGTGAGCAGGATGTCAAAATGCTTCAAGGTGATTGAGACAGGTGATGTGTATGGGCAAATACGTGGCACATGAGGAGCAATGGGGAGGGGAGGCGTGGGATATGTGATATGTGATATTGTGACCTTTGATGGGAAAACCAGAACTGGAGCCTATCATTTGAAAGGGTATTGTTTGAAAAATGTTGATCTATAAAGGAACTTAAGCTGCATTTTTCTTCTGTGCAGCCCTCCTAGGTCAGTGTAGGGCAATGAGATCTGAATCATGAAGTCAATACTGGTAATGGCATTGGCACGCTGACCAGTGTATACAGACACAAAAAGTGGGAAGCTGTAACATTGAAAAATGATCTGGATCTCCCTGTACACCAGTCACTGAAAGCAATATTGCAGGAGCAGAAAGCAGATAGGCAGATAAATCGTGTATTCACCTTCATTTCAGGGGATTTGAATACAGGAATAAGGGTGTTTTACTGCAGCTGTACAGGGCGTTGGTGAGACCTCATCAAAAACACTGTGCAGTATTATGTACAGTTTTGGTCTCCTTACCTCATAAAGGACAAACCTGACATTGAGGGAGAGCAGCGAAGATGACCCGACTGATTGCTGTTGTGGGAGCAGAATCTGGGGCGGCTGGGCCTGAATTCCATGGGCTTTAGGAAAATGAGAGGAGATATCAATGAAATATATAAAACTCTGTCAGGACAAGACAGATTCAAAGCAGGGGTGACAATTCCCCTGGCTGGGACATCAAAACAAGGGGCCACAGTATTATGTACAGACAGACCACTCTGCATTGAGATGAGAATAAATGTCTGCACTCAGAGACTGCTGAACCTGTGGAAACCAAGGCACTGAATATAAAAAATGGATTTCTGGAAACTAAAGGGATAGGAAGAGAGCAGAGTATGGTATGAAGATAGAGGATCAGATATCATTACAGGTTGCTCTCAAATAACGTGGTAGCTGTGTTCCTGTGCATCACTGTGTTGCAGAAAATCATACAATATTACTAATGTGGTCTATTGGGAAAAGGGAATAATGGGCGAACCGCAAAATATCAGTAAAAAACAAAATTAAAGTTTGTCTAACACACACACTTGCACAGTCTAATTCAACCTTTCAATCATAAAAGGTAATGAAATAGTGCTGTAAATGCAACACTTTCACAATGCAGTCACTGGCTACATCCCTGTACCTTTCACCCAATTCTTCACCAGAAAGCGCACAGGGCTGAATGGCCACGTGATGCTAACTTGGAATTCCATTTCTCCTCAAGATTCTCCCCCGGTTGGAAATAAAATTCCTTCTAATTGAAGAGAACACTTCCCCGTTTCGGGCTCAGGTTCAAGACTCTGCAGAGCGGATTGCATTCCTGTTTTAGCTGAACACTCAGAGGGTGCATTTTGCAGACAGAGGATCCTGAAGCTGGGTTTTGTTGTTGAGCTGGTGCCTGGCAAGGAATCGCGTCACAGTGAGCGGGAGCTCACTTTATAGAAAAAAAGGTGCACAATTCACAAATCGCATTGCAGTCAATCACGCTTAATAAACCCGCATTATCAGAGAACTGCTTTTATACTGAATTGAGGAGCAAGATTGATGGACTGAAGGACTACAACAGTTCTTATTTATATTTCACAATGTTTAAACATATTATTGGATATGAACACTGTGTCGGGAAAACTGCATTGAGGAGATTTTCTCAAGAACTAGAATGGGGAAGGCTCAATGTGTTGAATGGCCTACTCCTTTCCCAATGTTTCCGTGCAGTCTGTGGGAAAGCTGTGTAAATGTTGTCACAATCTCTCAGATGTTAAGAAGGAGGTCTCTGCAGGGTCAACAGGACTGTGATTCCCGTTCCCTTTTCTGATATCGGGGCTGGTGCTGGGTATTCTGTCTGGTTTTATCCTTTAAGACCTTGGAGCAGTGTGATACAATTGAGTGTCTTGCTTGGCCGTGTCAGGGACCATTGAAGACTTTATCACATGGCTCTGTGTCTGGAGTTATTTTTAGGCCAGACCAGGAAAACACGGGAGATTCACTTCCTGCAAGTACATTGGGGAAGGAGATCGATGTTTACAATCAACATTGGATACAAGGTCACTGTTACCATCACCGGATTCTAGATCTTGATATTTTATTTTCTTTTTAACTTCCACCAGCTGCCCAGAGCATTATCCTGTATTGGTTTAATAATCCAGTGACATTTCCACAACAGCACTATGTCCACATAGGAACCCATCGAAAATCACACTGAGCGGGTTATTTCTGTGCTGCTTGACAGCTCTGTCAAAATGAACTCCGATCAATTTGATTATCATGAAGGGACTGAGGGGTGTTAAATGGTCAGAACGTAATTATTCACCTATTAGACGACTGAATATAGTTGAGTAATTTTCCACATTGCCAGGGAGTTGTCAGAGTTGGAGCTGGAATGAAACCCTTCCCCAGGGACACGGCTTGTCGTGTAGCACAAGTCTTCAGTCCTATTGCAGGAACGGGTCAGGGCGCATTGCCTTTGTCGTATCTACTGTGTTCAGCTGTTTCTTCATGTCACAGGCAGCAAATCGAATTGGTTGAACACTGCCATCTGTGATGCTGTGGACATCATGGCGAGGGTGAGGTGGATCATCCATTCAACACTTCTGGCTGTGGATGGTGCAGATACTACATCCTTGTCTTTTTCAATGTGCACGGCTGTTCCATTATTTAGGATGGGGATATTTCTGGTGTCCTCTCCTCCAGTAATTGTTTAGAGTATACACCGACATTTGTGTCTGGATGTGGCAGCACTGCAGATCTTAGATCTGATCTGTTGGTCTTGGGATCATTTCGTCCTCTCTATCAGATGTTAGTTCTGCTGTTTGGAATGAAACCACACAAGCACCATAGCTTTGATGGTTTGTCATCAGCATTAGGTACACATTGTTCTGACATTAGCATGTTCACCCACACTCGTCACTGAACCATCACTCGCTTGGTCGTTATTGTAGAACTGATGGAATATCCTGGAAAATGTTGCAGATTACGTTTGAATACAATCCTGTTTCTGTTGCAGCTGTTGTCTACAGCATGACATGAAAACCCAGTTTGGGCTGCAATATCTGCAATTCAATTCTACTGTCTGTCCCCCAGTTAACATCGAGAACCCATTCACAGATCAGCCGTGTACTCAGTGACCACACTTGTTTCTGATGCGGTAATACTTCCATTTTCCATATTCTCATTCTGCTGAGGGTTCTCCTTGGTGTCCTGCTTTCAATTTGTTATATGATTCAAACTCTTTAACATAATCATCTGAATCTTTTCCTTGCTCGTTGTGCCATCTTCTGCGTATGCATTGAATGTGTTTCCCTCTGGTTTTCACCCTGACCATGATTAAGTAACTCTGTGCTGTCAAGTGATGCCAGCCTTATGCAGTTTCTGAGCGAAT
>NW_026869125.1:302650-363963 GCF_020745735.1 Hemiscyllium ocellatum | reverse complement strand
GGGAGTGGAGGGCGAGAGAGGTGAAGGTGAGAGAGGGGAGGTGAGGGTTGGGCCGGGAGGACGAGGGAGGGGAGGGGAGTTCGAGAGATGGGAGGGGAGGGGAGGCCGGGAGGGCGAGAGAGTGGATGAGAGGGGAGGGCGAGAGGAGGGTAAGGAAGGGGAGAAGAGAGGAGGGGAAGGGAGGGCGAGAGGAGGGGAAGGGGGAGAGTGTGGTGGGGAGGACAGGGCAGGACCTTGGTGGACAAATCTCTGGATGTCTGAATATGTCAGCACAAGCAGACAGGGTGGGGAAGACACCTGAACTGAGAGCAGGAGGGGGGACCCATATCCTGGTGGGGAGAGTTGCTGGAGCTGCTCGAGAGGATTTAAACTCATCTGGCAGGTGTGTGGGACCCCAAACAGTCGTAAGGCCAGAAAGAAATTTGAGGTTGGTACTGATGTTCAAGAGAGCAATATAAATAGACAAGGCAGGCAAGAACATAGCAGGCAATGAGGGAAAATTGATGAATTAAACTGCATTTATTTCAATGCAAAGGGCCGGACAGATAAGGCAGATGAACCCGGAGCATGGATGGGAACATGGGACTGGGATGTTGTAGGTATTACAGAAACACAGCTGAGGGAGTGACAGGACCAGCAGCTCAATGTTCCAGGGGACAGATGCTGCAGGAAGGATAGAACAGGAGGCAAAACAGGGGGAGAGCTGGTGGTTTTGATTGGGGGGAAAAATCCCAGCAGTACCTAGAGGGAGTATTCATGCAGGATCGCCCAGTTAAGCGATATTGGTGGAACTGAGAAATAGAAATTGGTCATCAGTTTGCTACGGTCGTACTACAGCGATAGGCAATGGGAGATGGAGGAGCAAATATGTCAGGAGATCTCAGATATCTGTTCGAATATTAGGTTTGTAGCAGTCGGAGATTTTAACCTTTCCAGACCTGGACTGGGACTGCCGCAGTGTTGAGCATTTGGATGGGAGGAATTTGTTAAGCCTGTTCCAGAAACTCCCAGTCATTGCGATGGAAAATTGCGATGGAAAAGGACAGGCCTGGTCCACAAGTTCAAGTTATACAATGGAGCAAGATAGTATTAGACAGGAATTTTTAAAGTAGATCTGGGGAGGCTATTTGCAGGTAAAGGGAAGTCTGGCAAGGAGGAATATCTTAAAACCGAGATAAAAGGAGCATTCAGCACCAGCATGTTCCTGTTAGTGTGCAGCTCGATGCTGACAGAATTAGGAAACACTGGCTGAGTTTCGAGGCTCTGGTCAGGAAAAAGGGGGCACATGTCAGATATAACTGGCTGACTCAAGGGAATCCCCTCAGGAGCATCGGGGCTGTAGAAATACACTTAGGATGGAAATCAGGAATGCAAAAAGGGAACATGAGATAGCTTTGGCAGAGAAAGTTAAGGAGAACTGAAAGAGATTCTACAAGTGTATTAAGAGCAAATGAAGAGCAAGGGACAAAACCGGTATCCTTAATGATCAATGAAGCCAACGATGTGTGGAATTACAAGATTCTAAACAAATATTTCACTTTGGACCTTACTGTGGATAAAGACTGGGGAGCTCAGGGAACTAAACAGTGTTTGTCCTGACTATTATTGGAACACTGTGCGCAATTCTGGTCTCAATGCCACAGGAAGGATGTTATGGAACATGAAAGGGTTCAGAAGAAATGAACAAGGATGTTGCCAGGGTTGGAGGGTTTGCGCTTCAGGGAAAAGCCTGAATAAGCTGGGGCTGTTTTCACTTGAACATGGGAGGCTGAGGAGTTACCTGATAAAGGTGTTTAAAATCATGATGGTCAGCGATAGGGTCAATCGACAAGGTCTTTTCCCAAGGGCTGGAGGATTCTAAACCAACAGGGAATAGCTTTAAAGTGCAAGGGGAACGTTTCAAAGGGAGCTAAAGGACAATTGGTTCCTGCAGAGTGTATGGAATAAGCTGCCCGAGGAAATAGTGAAGGCTGATAGAAATACATTTAAAAGGCATGTGGATGGGTGTATGAATAGGAAGGGTTTAGAGGGATATTGGCAAAGTTCTGGCAAATGTGACTAGATACGTCATGCAGGAGTTGGTCCAAAGGATCTGTTTCCGTGCTGTACATCTCTATGAGCCAATGTCTTGAAATGAGTCCACATTATCGAAGAGGAGGTGCTGGAAGTTTTAAAACACAAAGGTAAATAAATCCCCAGGACCTGATCAAATGTAGCTCAGGACATTGTGGGAAGCTGGTGAAGACATTGTAGGGCCCCTAGCAGAGATATTTGTACCATGTGTGATAGGCAGGTAGACTGGAAGGTGGAATTGTGGACAGTGAAGAAGGTTTTCTGAGATTACAAAAGGCATCCTGATGAAATGTGTGAATGGCTGAAAAACTGTAGATGGAGTTCAATCTGAATAAATGTGAGGGAATGTATTTGGTACAACAAACACGGGCAGGGCTTATACAATTAATGGTAGGTCCTTCGGGAGTGTTGTAGAACTCAGGGTTCAGGTACATAATTCTTTGAAGTTTGCAACATGGAGAGACAGGATGGTTAATAAAAAAACTTGCTTACCACACTTGCTTTCACTGCTCAATCCTCTGGTCCTCTTCTGGAATACTGTGCCCAGTTCGGGTCGCCCAGTTATAGGAAGGATATTATTAAGCTGGAGAGGGTTCAGATGAGGTTTACTGGGATGTGGCTGGTTATGGAGGGTATCAGTTATAAAGAAAGGCTGGATAGGTTGGTATTTTTTCATTGAAACCTGAATGTTGACAGATGACCTTATATAAGTTTATAAAGTAATGAGGGGAATAGATAGAGTTAATGGGAGTTGTTTTTTCCCACGGTCAGGGGAGTTTCAAGACAAGGCACTACATTCTTAAGTTTAGAGGAGAGACATTTTAAAAAAAAGTACATGGGGACACATTGTTACACAGAGGGTGGGATGCGTGTGGAATGAACTTCCCAAGGAAGGGATGAATGTGGGGACAATTACAATGTTTAAAGATATTTGGATTAGTACAGGAATAGGAAAGGTTTGAAGGGATATGATCCAGGAACAGGCAGGTGGGATGAGATCCGTTTTAGAGTATAGTTAGCATTAACCAAACAATGCGGTATGGCTCTCTGACTATGATTATAATGTTGTGTCATTAATTAAGAAAGGCTGCAAGAGGAAGCCAGGGAACTACAGACTGATGACCAGACATCAGGGTGGGTCAGTTGTTGGAGGTCATTTTGCGAGGTAGGACTTACATGCATTTGGAAAGATATGGACTGATTACCGACAGCCAGCATGGATTTGTGCGTGGGAAAACATGTCTCACAAACTTGACTGGAGTTTGTTCAAGATGTGACTAAGAAGATAGATGAAGGCAGAGCAACAGATGTTGTTTCTGGCTTCAGCAAACCCTTGGTTAGGGTGCAGCATGATACATTGGTTAGTAAGGGTAGGTCACAAGGGGTCAGGGAGAGCTAGCCAGCAATGGGATATACAATGGGATGACAGTGGGAGACAGAGGGTGGTGGGAGAGGGTTGTTGTTTAGACTGGAGGCCTCTGACCAGCAATGTGCTGTGAGGATTGGTGCTGGGACCACTGTTGTTCATCATTTACATCAACATTTTGAGCTAAAATATAAGAGTCCCTGTTATAATGTTTGTGGATACAAAGATAAGTGCAAGAGTGGGCAGGGAATATAGTTCTCGAAGGGGATGGTAATCAACTGGGCCAATGGATCAAGGAATGAAAGATGGAGTTTAATTCAGGTGTTAAATTTAGTTCAGTCAAACCAAGAGGACTAATGCAGTTAATGGTAGGGACTTGGGCAGTGTTGTCGAACAGAGAGAGACCAAGGGGTGCAGTTACATTGTTCCTTGGAAGTGACATCACAGGGGGACAGGGTGGGAAAAGCAGCATTTGGCACACTTTTCTTCATTGGTCAGAGCATTGAACACGAGTTGGAGACATTGGTAACATTGTCGTCAATATTTCTCCTGAGCAGAGGCGGCCACGGGGTGACCTTATAAAGGTTTATGAAACAATGTAGGGCCTAAGTAAGGTGAATTTCCAAGGGTAGGTGAGTCCAAAGCTAGAGGCATAAACGTGGGGTGAGAGAGCAAGGATTTAAAGAGGGAGCTGAGGGGCAACATTTTCCACAAAGGATAGTGCAGAGACGGAATGGATTTCCAGAGGAAATGGTGAAAACAAGTACAATTACAACATGGAAAAGATACTTGGGCAGGTACATGGAGAGGGGAAGGTTTGAAGGGATTTGGAGGGAAAGTGAGGTCTGCAGATGCTGGAGATCAGAGCTGAAAATGTGTTGCTGGAAAAGCGCAGCAGGTCAGGCAGCATCCAAGGAACAGGAAATTCGACGTTTTGAGCATAAGCCCTTCATTCCTGATGAAGGACTTATGCCCGAAACGTTGAATTTCCTGTTCCTTGGATGCTGCCTGACTTGAAGGGATTTGAGCCAAACACAGGCAAACGCGACTCATTCCATTTAGGAAACCTCGGCCGAAAGGTCATGCCGCACAGAAACAGACCCAATGTTTCTAGTTATTAGAGGAGGAGACTACCGAGACAAGGCATGTTGTAGAGACTGAAGCAAGTTACAGCGATATGGATGGTCATCTGGACTGGAGGTTTCAAATATGTGAAGTAATTGGTGAGAGGGAAGGATGTGACAGAGATAGGAACTGTTATTGGTGTTAGAATGATTGAAGACACTGGTCCACAAGACAAGCCATCGATACAGTGTTGGAGAGGGAATAGGGAACAGAAAGATCTCAGGGAGCATTATCACCCTCTCATGGGAGGCCTGCTTTCCCCTCTGTTGTCCTGATGTTCACCAAGACAGCACAGGCCTGGATTGAAAAACTGGGAACTCCTGATGCTGTCCCAATACAACAAAACTTAAAGTAAAGGTGGTACCTGAGCCTGGGGTGTGTCAGTACTGTGCTCCTCTCCAGCATTATATCTATCTCATGTCCTGTTAGCTGATGTTTGGAGCACTCTCATTGCTCTCTGCTCTGTGCGCTGAGTGATCTTATCTGGTGGCAGAATTTATTGAAGGCTCCCGACCTCCCTGACCTTTGTCTCTCTGGCTGACCAACCATCTTCCCAACCAGCAGTTGTCAAGCCTATTGAGTCAGGAACTCCCTGGGTACCTGTAGAAGACACAGAAATAGGCAGAATGGGAAATTAGACTGATGCTATGAGGGTTACACATGTAGAATGGCACTGAGCCCACAGAGATCTGGAAAAACCCAGTCTCCAATCCTGGCCTGTGCTGCCTCATCTCTCTAGAGTGGAGAATTCTGTTGGCTCAGGATCTGGAGTAGCTACAAGAGTAAGAGATGGTGACAGGGACAGCTATTAGACCCACACAATGAGGGATACCACATAGAGTCATAGAGGTGTACAGCATGGAAACTGACCCTTCGGTCCAACCCGTCCATGCCGACCAGATATTCCTACTCAATCTAGTGCCACCTGCCAGCACCCGCCCCATATCCCTCCAATACCTTCCTATTCATATATCCATCCAAATGCCTCTTAAATGTTGCAATTGTACCAGCCTCCACCACATCATCTGGCAGCTTATTCCATACACGTACCACTCTCTGTGTGAAAATGGATCTCTTTTATACCTTTCCCCTCTCACCCTAAACCTATGCCCTGTAGTTCTGGACTCCCCAGCGCCAGGGAAAAGACTTTGCCTATTTATCCTATCCATGCCCATGGAGCGACACTGAGTGATATCACCAGAGTACAGGATCAAACACTTGTGCTGGGATGCCCAACCTGTGAGAAGGTGAAGTGATGGCCTAGTGGCATTATTGTGAGACAATTTATCCAGAAACTCAGCAAATGTTCTCTGGACACAGGTTCAAATCTCACCATTGTAAATGATTGAATGTGAATTAAATGTGTCATGTCTTTAGTGAAGTAATCTAGGATGGGACTGGGATATCACAGGGATTACAGAACAACAGCTGAGGGAGGGACAGGACAGGCAGCTCAATGCCCCAGAGGACAGATGCTGCAGGAAGGACAGAAGGGGAGCTGAGAGAGGAGGAGAGCTGCTGGTTGTGATTGGGGTGAAACATCACAGCAGGGACTGAGAGAGGAGATTCCTGCGGGACCGCCCAGTGACGCTGTGTTCATGGAATTCATCAACAACAATGGGGCTTCCCTTTCCTCTGATTGTTCTACAGACCCCGATAGCCCCGCCCTCCTGCACCTTGACCTTCTCAACATGGCGGCCCTGAGGCCCGCGTTCCCTCTTCCCTCAAACAAATGGCGGCCGTGACCCCGGGCCGCTTCCCTGATCAGAGACCGCCACCTCCTTCCCCGGGCCTGGAGGGGCTTTTTCGGTTTTTTTTTAACCTGTATCTGGGACTTGTGAATTCTCTCCGCTCCTTTCTCCCAGCGAGGCTCCCACACCCCGGCTCTGAGCGCCGCTCTCTGAAGCCGATCGCAGCCGCTGCCGGAGAAAGCAGCTCCATGTCTCTCTCTGTCCTGATCAATGTGACACTGCGCATGCTCTGCATGGAAACCAAACTGCGCATGTGCCTGAGGTTTATAGACAATGACCACCCTGGGACTTTTGCTCTTACCCAGAATAATTTTGCTAATCCTCTCTTCCACTTCCCTAGAACTCTGTGGAGGCCTATAAAAAAACTCCAAGCAGTGTCACCTCTCCCCTTCTGTTTCTAACCTCAGCCCACACTACCTCAGGAGACGAGTCCTCATGAAAAGCTATCTCAGCCACCGTTATACTATCCTCGACTAACATGACTTGCATGCACCCATTGCAGAGCTTCAAACTCCATGAGGCAGCCATACTGTCTATCACAGACAGACTCAGTCTGGAACCTCCTCTGTCCTTAAGACCTTATACACTGCCTGCACTCCTCCATTTCCCCTTTGCATGTTCCCTTTCCAACCTGCCCCATCTGCATCACTCCACAATTGGAAGTGTCAAGGGCAGAAGTCTGTCAAATCGTCTCCCTAACCTATTCTATCCTCCTTTAAGATTTTTTTGGAAATCATTCTGCTTAATCAATGTTTTGATCATCCATGAAGTACCTTAGGAGATTTGCCATTGTGAAAGATTCCATACAATATGAGTAGTTGTTGTTTTTGCCATAAATTAGGAGAAACAGGAATGATGCATTCAAAATTCTACCAAGAAAGTCACTGATAGGTGCAGTGTATAGGCCACCAAGTAATAACATCATATTGGGATGGGCAATAAACAAAGAAATAACTAATGCCTGTAAAAATGGTACGCTTATTATCATGGGTGATTTTAATGTACATGTATTTTGGTCAAACCAACTTAGTCAGGGTAGCTATGAGGAGTTCATTAAGTGTATCTGTGATATTTTACTTGAACAGTATGAAATGGATCTACAAGGGAGCAAGCTATCCAAGATCTGACCCTCTGCAATGAGACAGGAATAATTAGTGACCTCAGAGTTAGGGATCCTCTCGGAAGAAGTGATCACTGTATGGTTGAATTTAATACATATGGAGAGTGTGAAGATAAAACCTAATACCTGGGTCCTGTGCTTGGACATGAGGAACTACAATAGAATGAGGGAGAACCTTGATAACGTAGACTGGAAACAAAGATTTTATGGTGGGACAGTTGATGAGCAGTGGAAGATTTTCAAAGACATTTTCCAAAGTCCTCAGCAAAGGTATATTCCAGTGAAATGGAAGGACTGTAAGAAAAGGTGTTCTCTACGATGGGTATCTAAGGAAAGTGATCAAATTGAAAGGCATACAAAGTGGCCAAAACCAGCATGAAACTAGAACTGGGAAAACTTTAAAGGTCAACAGAAAGCCACAGAAGAGCTATAAAGAAATGTAAGCTCGAACATGAGAAAAATAAACTAGCACAGACTATAAAGACAGATAGCAAATGTTTCTATAAACATAAATAATGAGAAAAGAGTGGCAAAAGTAAACGTTGGTCTTTTGGAAAAAGAGAAGGAGCATTTAGTTCCGGGACATCACAGTGGAGGATACTAATATCTTGCCAGTAATTAACAAAGACACAAAGGTAGGTGAGGATATGGAAGCTATCATTATTACAGAACACCTAGTTTTGGACTGTTGGAGGTAATTGAGCTAATAATAGAAAATTCTCTTTTCCCTGACAGAATGTATCCCAGGAGAAATAGCAAATGCACTGACAGTAATTTTCCAAAATTCACTGGACTTCATGGCAGTCTCAGCAGTTTGGAAAGCAGCAAAAGTGACGCCACTGTTTTAAAAAGGAGGTGGACAAAAGATGGGTAATTATACCCCAGACAGCTTCTTCTCTATAGTGGGAATGATGCTTTGATCTAGTATCAAGGAAGAAATAGCAGGGACTTGATAGAAATTGTCCCATTGGACAGGTACAGCATGGGTTCATGAAGGGCAGGTCATGCTTGAAAAATCTTTTGGAATTCTATGAAGACATTTCAAGCAAGTTGGACAATGTGGACCCAGTGGATGCAGTGTACCTGGATTTCCAAAAGGCCTTCAAAAAGGTGCTGTGCAAGAGGCTGTTGCATAATATAAAGGTATATGGCATTAGGGGTATAGTATTAGCATGGATAGAAGATTGGTTGACTAACAGGAAGCAAAGTGTGGGGATAAATGCATATTATCCTGGCTGGCAATCAGTGACTAGTTGTGTGCCTCAGGGATCAGTGTTGGGACTGCGATTATTTAGAATTGATACAGATGATTTGGAGTTGGGGACCACATTTAGGGTGTTAAAGTTTGCTTATGACACGATGATGAGTAGCAGGACAAAGTGTGCGCAGGACTGTGGAACTTTGCAGAGGAACATAGATACATTGAGTGAGTGGGCAATGGTCGGTCATATGGAATATAATGTTCATAAATGTAATGTCATACTGTTTGGTTGGAGTAACATTAAAAAGAGATTATTAATTGAATTTTAAAAAGTTGCATTTTTGCTAAGCAGAGGCACCTGAGTATCCTACTGCGTGAGGTTGGTCACCAGGTATAACAATCAATTCTGAAGGCAAATGCAATTTTGTCCTTCTATGCTGAAGGGATTGTGCTTAAAAGCAGATGTTATGTTCCAGCTGTATTGGGTGCTGGTGAGGCCACACCTGGAGTACTCCATGTAGTTGTTATCTCCTTAGTTGGGAAAGGATGTACTGGCACGAGAGGGGGTGCAGAGGAGATTAACTAGGTTGATTCCAGAGTTGAGGGGGTTGGCTTAACAGAGACGGAGTAGATTGGGATTATATTCATTGGAATTCAGAAGAATGGAAACATATAAAATAATGAATGAAATGGATAAAATAGAAGTAGAGAGGATGTTTCCACTGGCAGGTGAATCTAGGACAAGATGGCATCACCTCAAGATTAGAGGCAGCAAATTTAGGACTGAATTGGAAAGGAACTTCTTAACCTCAATGGAATTCATTGCCCAGGGAAGTAGTTGATGTTTGTACAGTAAACGTTTTTAAAGCTAAGGTAGCTTTTTTTCAAAACAGAAATAATTAATTAAAGAATACGGTGAGAACATGGGTAAATGGTTCTGTGTCCACGAAGTGATCAGCCATGATCTTATTGAATGGCAGAGCAAGCTCAAAGGGCAGGATTTTCTTCTCCTGTTCCTAGTTCTTATGTTATACAATTGATATGGTTAATGTAATTTCTGCAGTTTCATGCATTCACACACACACACTCACACATATCCCACACACATACACACACACTCACTCACACACACATACACACACCTACACACACACATACACACACCTACACACACACATACACACACCTATACACACACACACACTCACATACACTCACTCACACACGCACACACACACTCATTCACACTCACATACACTCACTCACACACACACACATACACACACATACACACACACATACACACACCTACACACACTCACATACACTCACTCACACACACACACACACTCACTCACACTCACATACACTCACTCTCACACACACACACATACACACACACATACACACACTCTCACACACATACATACACACACACACTGACTCACACACCTACACACACACTCACTGTACTAAAACTGAGGTTTAATGAATAAAAACTAAATTATGAAACTAATGATCGACTAGGCCATAATGAAGCATGAACTAGAAGTCACCTCTGTTATGCCAGGAACATGGTAACCTTGGGCAAGAAACCAAGGAATGCTTCAGTTAGACACAGAGGGCAATATACAATGAAAGCTCTTTTCATGACATCAATAAATGTTATAACTAGTAGCAGAAATTGTAAAATAATATAACATTTTAATTAAAGAAATTGGCAGAGAAAAGCGTGAAATGCTTTAACCAATGGAATTGTCATTAATGATTTTTAATGTAAGAAAAATCCATAGCGTGAGATGTTTAAACCAATGAAATTATCACCAATGTATTTGAATGGAAAAATAATGTATAAGTATTAGTGCTGTAAAATCTCCCGTTGCGATTTCCGAAGTCCTTTTTGGAACTCGCCCAATCTTCGAAGATTGAATAAACATCTGTTGCTCTGTCTGTGTGTGTCTCGCAGTATTTCGAATTGCCACGGGAAAAGTGACAGCCGGTGGGGATAAGGGCTGATACCAGTCAACTTGGAGTTCGCCTTTTTGAACTTAACCTTGTGGACAGTCTCCCTTGACACAAGGGTTAAAGGACAGTCCGCGGTTGGCAGAGTTCGGAGGCAGGACCCGGTTGTTCTGAATCAGATCCCTAGAGTTAGAATAGTTAGCCAAGTGTCAGGAACTATTCTCCGGAGATTCAGAAAGCCTAGACAGAAATCACTTATAACACATTCCTCACTCACTCGTGACATGGAGGTGCTGATGTTGGATTAGGATGGACAAAATTAAAATTCCCAGAACACCAGGTTATAGTCCAACAGGTTTATTTGGAAGCACTAGCGCTGCTGCTGCTTCATCAGGTGGTTGTGTGTTTTTAACTTTGTCCCTCACTCTTGTAACTTATGCAGAGCAACAAAAACCAGGAAGCAGTGCGCATGCTCCAGCCAACAATGGTCACAAGATGATTGATGTCAGCGGTGGACCAATGGAAGTACAGGGGCGGGGCTGGAGGACCTGGCGAGGCGGTTGGCCCTCCGACCAATCAGAGTGAATGAGAGGCGGGACTTGATTATACCACGTGATCATCCTCGCGGACAGCGCGGCTGTGCGGGCGGAGAGCTGTCGGTAAGGAAAGAAATAAACAGCAGCAAGCGGGAGGGAAACGGTGACGGTCTACGCTGAGAGGTTTTGCGAACATTTGGTGCACATCGGAAAAGACAAATTTGAAATTTACAGTCTCGTTTTTGCAGTAAACCGGAAAATGCCTCATTTCGCGATTGACTCGAGTCAGTGCCGCCATCTTTATTCGGGGCAACGAATCACTGGACACGTGCAGCCGCCATCTTTGTAGGGGGCAAAGTTCAGAGGGGTAATGTGCACCTCTCCCTGATAGAGAGTCATGGGGCAGGATTTACACAGAGCACATTCACACCCAGGGAAATGGATATTTTTTCTCTGGATTTGTTTCGTCATTCGTTTAAATGATTTGGATGTGAATAGAGGCGGTACCGTTAGTAAGATTGCTGGTGACACCAAAATTGTTGGTATTGTGGTCAGTGATAAAGGTTGTCTCAGAATACAATGGGATATTGATCAGATGGGCCAATGGGCTGGGGATTGGCAGATAGGGTTTAATTTAGATAAATGTGAGGTGCTGCATTTTAGAAAAGCAAATCCGAGCAGGACTCACACACTGAATTGTAAGGTCTTGGAGAGTCTTGCTGAACAAAGAGACCTTGGAATGCAGGTTCACAGTCCTTGAAAGTAGAGTCACAGGTCGATAAGACAGTGAAGAAGGCATTTGGTATGCTTCCTTTTGTTGGTCAGAGCGTTGAGTACAGGAGCTGGACAGGACATTGGTTAGGCCACTTTTGGAATATTGTGTGCAATTCTGGTCTCCCTATTATCAGAAGGAGGCACTGAAACTTGAAAGGTTTGAGAATTGATTTTCAAGGATGTTGCCAGGGTTGGAGGATTTGAGTTGCAGGGAGAGGCATAATAGGGACTGGGGCCATTTTCCCTGGAGTGTCATAGGCTGAGGTGTAATTTTGAAGAGATTTATATAATCGTGAGGGGCATGGATAGCGTAAATAGACAAGGTGTTTACCCTGGGGTGGTGGAGCCCAGAACTAGAGGATATAGGTTAAGGGTGAGAGGGGAAAATTCAACAGGGACCTAAAGGGCAACAAAAATTGTAACATTTCAAAGGCAGTTGAATAGGAAGGGTTCAGAGGGATGCCGGCCAAGTGCTGGCAAATGGGAATAGATTAGGTTCGAATATTTGGTTGGCATAGATGGGTTGTACTGAAGAGTCTGTTTCGGTGCTAGACATCTCTGACTGTGGGATCATAAAACTGCTCCGATTCGCCTCTGAGCACCTTGATGTCCACTTGTTCACTATCTAGCTTCCTCAGTCTCTGAGTGTATTTTTGCTCTGTTTAGTATTTTACTATTATGTTCACAGACCTTTCAGTAAATGAATTGTCCACTGCTGCCCGCCTCCTGACCATATTACAGAGGAGGTAGTACTGGATGTGTTGAATCATATCGAGGTGGATAAATCTCTGGGACCTGTTAAGGTGTATCCCAGACATTTGTGGAAAGCTAGGAATGTGATAGCAGTGCCCCTCCCTGAGATATTTATATTGTCTTTGGTGACAGGTGAGGTGCTGGAAGACATGTGCCATTATTTAAAAAGGTGGTAAGGAAAGGCCAGGGAACAAGAAATCAGTGAGCCTGAAGTCAGTGGCAGGCAAGTTGTTGGAATGGATTCTGAGGGACAAAATTTACATGTATTTGGAAAGACGAGGAATGGTTAGGGATAGATAGCATGGCTTTGTGTGTGGGAAATTCTCTCTCTAACTTGATTGAGTTTTTTTTGAAGATGTGACAAAGATGATTGATGAAGGCAGATTGTGAATGTTGTCCATATGGACACTGAACGATGTTCCACAAAGCAGACTGGTTGGCAAGGTTAGATAACATGAAATGTTGAGAGAACGAGCCATTTTGATACAAAACTGGCTTGAAGGTAGGAGGCAGAGGGTTGATTTGTGGACTGGAGGCCTGTGAGCAGCAGCGTGTTGCAGGAATGGATATTGGGTCCTTAAATATTTGACTTGGATGTGAATATGAGATATGGTCAGTAGGTTTACAGAAGACACCAAAATTGGAGGTGTAGTGGACAATGAAGAAGGTTAGTTCAGGATACAACAGGATCTTGACCAGATGGGCCATTGGGGCGAGGAATGGCAGACTGGGTTTAATTTAGACAAATGTAAGCTGTTGGATTTTGGAAAGGCAAATCAGGGCAGGACTTATACACTTAATGGTAAAGTCCTTGGGAATGTTGCTGAACATAGAGATCATGGAATGCAGGTTCATTGTTTCTTGTAAGTAGAGTCATAGATAGGCAGGCTAGTGAAGGTGGGGTTTGGTATGCTTATATTGATTGGTCAATGCATTGAGTACAGAAGCTGGGATGTCAAATTGTGGCTGGACAGGACATTGATTAAGCCATTTCAGGAATTATGTTTTAAGTTCGAAATCCCCTGTTCTGGGAAGGATGTTGTGAATCTTGAAAGAGTTCAGACAAGACTTACAAAGACTTTGCTAGGATTGGAGGATTTGGGCTATAGGGAGAGGCTGAATAGGCCAGGGTTAATTTCCCTGGAGAGTCAAAGACTGAGAGGTGACTTCATGGGGATTTATAAAATCATGAGGGGCATGGATACGGTGAACAGCCAGGGTCTTTTCCCCCCAGTTAGGTGAGTTCAAAACAATCGCATGGGCTTAAGTTGAGAGGGCAAAGATTTAAAACGGATCTAAGGGGCAAAGTTTTCAAGCTGTGTGTGGTGTGTGTGTGGAATGAGCTGCCAGATGAAGTAGTGGAGGCTGATACAATTACAACATTTGAAAGGCATCTGATTGGGTACATGGACAGGAAGGGTTTCAAGTGATACGGACCAATCGCTGGCAAATGGGGCTCCAGTTGTTGAGGATTCCTAGTTGGCATGGACAAATTGGACCAAAGGTCTGTTTCTGTGCTGTACATCTCTGTGACACTAATAAATGAAAATAAGATGTGTTCCTCTTTTGTGGAGAGCTAGCAGAAGCACAGATAATTGTTCTTGGAGCTGAGAAGGTTAAGCAGTGATTTTGATCAGCGGCAAATTTGTTTCTAAGATATTTGATTTGCAGAGAGAGGGGAATTGTTAACAATGTCACAATTTTAGTAACTATTTTCAGGTAATTGGCAAATAATAAGTGAATATGTGAACATTATGTTCTTCAGTAAGTTCTGAGCTTCTGGAATAGTCTGAACGGCAGCTGGACAGACTCAGCAATTATTCATAAACAGATTTGGAATTTTACTTTTTAAGGGAAGATTTGGGGTGCTATGGGCAAATGGGAAGGGAATTGGGACAGATTTGCAGCATTTCTAGAGGGAGAGAGTACAGCCCCAATGGGCTGAATAGCCCCCAGCCCCTGTGCTCTGTGATACTGTCCCATTCACTGTGAATGATGAAGCTCATCCCAGAGCAGAGAGAGGGAGGAGCCCACCAATCATCCGGGGCCCATTGTGAGGTGAGTGATGTCAGCGCAGGCCAATAGGGGCAGAGGGCAGTACTGGAGGACCAGGTCGTACGAGTTTGTCCTCCAACCAATCGGAGTGAATGAGGGCATCCTCAAGGTTGGAACTAAAGAAAGGCACATATCGCAGAGATTTGAGAAACTGGAGGACGTGAGATAGGGAGCGTTCTGTGGCTTGTGAGGAATTATATAAATAAGGAAGAGTTGTGAGGATAGTTTAGGTGACATTGATCAGGCGAGTTGAGGATGGAGGAATTTAGGGATCGTGAGGATTAGAGTCATAATGTTATACAGCAAGGAAACAGGCCCTGTGGTCCAACCAGTCCATGCCGACCATAATTCCAAACTGAACTAATTGTACCTGCCTCCGCTTGGACCACATCCATCCAAATATTTCCTATTTATGTACTTATCTGAATGTCTTTTCAATATTGTAATTGTACTCACAGCTACCACTTCCTCTGGAAGTTCATTCCACACGTGTATCTTTTTTATTAAAACCTTCATGTATTTTCTCAAATCTTTCTCATTTCTTCTCAAAATGAATGCACCCGAGTTTTGAATCCCCTCTCCCCCGGCTATTCACCCTGTCTACACTCTTTCTAATTTTATAAACCTCGAATAAGCTCACGCCTCAACCTCGTGCACGCCAGTGAAAAAATTCCCAGCCTATCCAGCCTCTCCTTAGAACACAATCCCTCCATTCATGGCAACATGCTGGTAAATCTCTTCTGAACCTGCTCCAATTTAATAATCTCCTTCCTATAACACCACAACCAGAACTGGACAGAGTATTCCAGAAGAGGCCTCCCCAACATTTTGTACATCCCCAACATAACGTCCCAACTCCTGTACTCCAAGGTCTGAACAATAAAGGTAAGTGTGCTTAGCACCTTATTAACCACCCTGTCTACATGTCACACAAACTTCAAAGACGTGAAGCCCTCGGACTCTCTGTTCCCATATCGCTACTCAAGGCCCGACTTTTATTGAGAGTAAGTCCTGCCCTCGTCTGTTTTGTCAGGTTGTTATATTTTGCATTTATTCCAATCCAAAAAATTTGCGTATAAAGGCAGTAGGGGTATAATTAAGAGGGAAATCAGGAGGCAAAAAAGGGACGTGAGATAGCTTTGGCGAATAGGTTTAAGAATAATCCGAAGGGCTTCTATAAATACATGAAGAAAAAAAGGCTAACTAGGGAGAAAATAGAGACCCTCCAAGATCAGCAAGACAGCCATTGTGTGGAGCTGCAGGCGATGGGCGAGATAGGAAACCAGTGTTTTGCATCAGTGTTTACTGTGAAGAATTACATGGGAGATATAGAATGTGGGGAAATAAATGGTGACATCTTGAAAAATGTCCATATTACAGAGGAGGAGGAGATGCTGGATGAGTGGCTAAGGAGCTGGTGCAGGGGAAAAGGATTCACATTTTTTTTGGATCATTGTGATCTCCTCTGGAGTAGAGTTGACCTGCATAAGAAGGATGGATTGTACCTGAATTGGAAGGTGTTAACATCCAGACAGGGAGATATTAGTGATACTCGGGAGGCATTAAACCAGTGAGGGAGTGGGTGTAAACCCAATAAGATAGTGAGGAAAGAGTATGTCTGAGACTGGTACAGTTCAGAAGTCAAATAGTCAAGGCAGGCAAGGGCAAGGCACAGAATGAAGTCGGACTGAGCAGTTGCACTGCATTTACTTCAATAGAAGAGGCCTGACAGGGAAGGCAGATGAGCTCAGGGTATGGTTTTGAACATGGCACTGGGATATTATAGCAACTACAGAGGTAGCACTCAGGGATGAATAGGACTGGCAGCTTAATGTTCCAGGGTATAGATGCTATAGGAAGAATAGAAAGGGGGACAAGAGAGGAGGGGGAGTAGCATTTTTGATTCAGGATAGCATTATGTTTTTGCTTAGGGAAGATATTGCTGGGAGTACGCCCATTGAAGTTAGTTCGTTGGAACTGGGAAATAAGAAAGGGATGACCACCTTATTGGGGTATTCTGCATGGATTTTGTCTGGGTTCTCTGGTTTCCTCCCACAGTCCAAAGATGTGCAGGATAGGTTGGATTATCCAGGCTGAATTGTCCACAGTGTTCAGCGATGTGCAGGTTGGGTGGATTGTCCAGGCTGAATTGTCCGTAATGTTCAGGCATGTGTAGGTTGTGTGGCCCTCGAAAATGCAATGTTACTGGGGGAGGTGAGGAGGCTCTCAGGGTCAGTATCAGTGTGATGGGCTGAATGACCTGCTTCCACACTGTTGGGATTCTCTGATAATTCTACTAGTTTTAAAATAGTTACAGAAAATAATAGACCAGATATACATGTTAAGGTTCTGAATTGGACAAAGGCTGATTTTGATGGCAAGAGGCAAGAACTTTCACCTGGCCCCTCCAGCCTGCTCTACCATTCAATAAGATCAGGGCTGATCTTTTCATGGCCTCAGCTCCACGTTCCCGATCTCCCACCATAACCCTTAATTCCTTTCCTGTTCACAAATCTACATTTTGCCTGAAAGGCATTCAAATGCTGCAGTCAGCAGGGAACGCCACAGATTCACAACCCTTTAGCTGAAGAAGCTCCTCCTGATCTCAGTCCTAAATCTGCTCCCCCTTATTTTGAGGCTCTGGAGTTGGACCCGTCCCCATTGGAAATAGCCTCCCTGCTTCTGTCTTATCTCCTCCCCTCATAATTTTATTTGTTTCCTATCCAACGTCCCATTCTTCTAAATTACAATGAGTATAGAACATGTTTTCTCAATCTCTCCACATACACCAACCCTCTCAACTCCCAACTCAAACTAGTGACCCTCCTCTGCACTCCCTCTAGTGCCAGTACATCCTTGCTAATGTAAGGGGATCAAACCTGTACACAGTACTCCAGGTGTGGCCTCCCCAGCCCCCTGTACAGCTGCAGCATAACCATCCCTCTGGCAATGAAGGACAATATTCCCTTCACTGCCTTAATTACCTGCTGTACCTGCAAACCAGCTTCCTGTGATTCATGCACAAGGACACCCAGCTCCCTCTGCACAGCAGCCTGCTGCAATATTTCACCATTTCATCATCCAGTTTGCTGTTAGTCCGACCCAAATGGATGACCTCACGTTTCCCAACATTGAACTCCATCTGCCAGATCCTTACCCACTCACTTATTTGATCTGTATCCCTGTGCAGACTTACAATGGACTCTGCAGACATTGCTTTACTCGTCTTTGTATCAAATGTGAACTCTGACACCGTACACTTGGTCCTCAATTCCAAAACATTTGTGTAAATTGCAAACAGTTGTAGTGTCAACACTAATCCAAACACCCGTTTATCCCCATTATTTATTATGTTGGTGAACCGATCCTGTATCAATGATAATTACCCATAATGCTGTGCATCTTTACCTTATACAGCAGCCTTTTGTGTGGCAACGTATCGAATACCTTCTGGAAATCCAGGTACACCACATCCACCGGTTCCCCCTTGTCCAACGCGCTCATTGTATCCTCAAATAATTCCAGTAAATCCATTAAAAGTGACCTGCCTTTCATGAATCCATGCTGTGTCTGCGAAATGAGACAATTTCTACCCAGATATCTCACCACTACTTCCTTGAGAGATTCAAGCATTTTCTCCACTGCAGAAGTTAAGCTAACAGGTCCTTTTTGAAAAAGAGTGGCACCAATTTGCAGCTTCCAGTCTGTCAAAACCATCCCAGAATCCAACAAATTTTAGTGAATTATCACGAGTTTGTTATTCTTCCCCCCATCTACTTTAGTCCCTCGAATGCATTCCATCAGGGCCAGGAGACCCAGCTACCTTGAGGCTGTTATCTTTCCCAACATTGCCTCTTTACTGAGAATGATTGCTTCTCTGTCCTCATTTGCCATTGCCTCCATAGGCCTGTGACAATGAGAGTATATAGACAGTATGTTCCTGTTAAGGCCAAGGCTGGGAGGTGTAGGGAATGCTGCCTGTCGAGAGAAATTGAGGACCTGGACAAGAAAATGAAGGAGGCATATGGCAGGTACAGAGAGCTGTGTTTGTGTGAATCCCTAGAGGAGTATAGGGGCAGGTGGAGTATACTCGAGGTAAACCAGGAGGGCAAAAAGGGGACACGAGATAGCTTTAGGAAATGGGTTTAAGGAGAATCCAAAGTGATTGTACAAATACACGAAGGACAAATGAGTAACCAGGCAGAGAATAGGTACCTGCAAACATCAAGGCTGTCTGTGGAACCGCAGGAGGTGGGAGAGATTCTGTGTGAGCGGAGAAGTTTTACAAACAAAACGTGCACATCGGAAAACACAAATATGAACGTCCCAGTCTCGTGTTTTCAGTAAACAGGGAATTGCCTCAGTGTGGCTGCAGGCATGGGTGCGCGCCGCCATCTTTATTCGGGGCAAGAATTCACTGGCCACGTGTGGAGCCACCAGCTTTGTAGGGGGCAAGGTGCAGCCAGGCGCATGTGCAGCCTTTCTCTGGTACTGAGTCATTGGGCAGGATTTACACAGAGCACATTCAAACTCAGAGAAATGGATGTTTATTTCTGGATTTGTTTCATTATTCATTTAAATGATTTGATATCGTAAATGAGTTTGCAGGTAATACAAAATTGGAGGTATTGTGGATAATGAAGAAGGCTACCTCAGATTACAATGAGATATTGATCAGATGGGATATAATTTAGATTAATGTGAGGTGCTGCATTTTGGAAAAGCAAATCAGGGCAGGACTTATACACTGAATGGCAAGGCCCTGGAGATGTTTGCGGAACAAAGAGACCTTGGACTGCAGGTTCATAGTCCTTGCAAGTCAAGCTGCAGGCAGATAGGATGATGAAGAAGGTGTTCAGTATATTTTCCTTTATTGGTTCGAGCATTGAGTATAGGATGTGGGAGGTCATGTTGCTGTACAGGACATTTGTTAGGCCACGTTTGGAATAGTGTGTGGAATTCTAGCCTACCTCCTATCAGAAGGGTGCTGTGAAACTTGAAAGGTTTCAAAAAAGACTTACAAGGATGTTGTTAGGGTTGGAGGATTTGAGCTACAGGGTGAGACATAAAAGGCTGGGCTGTTTTCCCTGGAGTACCATAGTCTGAGCGGTGATGTTATTAGATTAGACTTACAGTGTGGAAACAGGCCCTTCGGCCCAACAAGTCCACACCGACCCGCCGAAGCGCAACCCACCCATACTCTTACATTTACCCCTTACCTAACACTACGGGCAATTTAGCATGGCCAATTCACCTGACCCGCACATCTTTGTGACTGTGGGAGGAAAACGGAGCACCCGGAGGAAACCCACGCAGACACGGGGAGAACGTGCAAACTCCACACAGTCAGTCGCCTGAGTCGGGAATTGAACCCAGGTCTCTGGTGCTGTGAGGCAGCAGTGCTAACCACTGTGCCACCGTGCCGCCCAAAAGGTTTATATAATCATGAGGGGCATGGATAGAGTAAATGAACCAGGTGTTTTCCCCGGAGTGGTGGTGTCCAGATGAAGTGGGCATTACTTTAGGGTGAACGGATAAAATTTCGAAGGGGTCTAAAGGACAATTCTTTCATGCAGTGGATGGAATGAGCTGCCAGAAGAAGTGGTGGAGACTCGTACAACTAAAACATGTCAAAGGCATCTAAAAAGACACATGATATGATTAGGAAGCATTTACAGGGATATGGGCCAAATGCTGGCAAATGGGAATAGATTAGGTTTAGATACCTGGTTGGCATGGGTGAGTTAGACCGAAGGGTCTGTCTCGGTGCTATACATCTCTATGACTGTGAGATCATAAAAACTTACACTGGGCTCCCTCATGACCACTTTGTTAATATCTAGCTTCCTCAGTCTCGAACAATGGGTGTATCTTTGGTCTGTTTAGTATTTTACTATAACTTTTACAGATATTTTGGTAAGTTAACTTTTCACTGCCGCCCAGCCCCTGACCATGTGCTGCTTATTAATATTTTTCTGGAAAATCTTTGACAGTCAAGAATTCCTTTTTCCAATAAGCAAGTGTATTTTCCTTCCATTTCTGACTCTCAAATTCTGCACCATTTTCTTTCCCTGTAATCCGTTTTGCACTCCCTGAAACATCATGTGTATTTCTCCTTCCACAGATCCCAGTGATTAATGCCAAAGCCCTGTTGCCTGGGGAGAGGGTGATGTTTGACTTTCTTGTACAGCTGCAGTTTGTGTGGTGAAGGTGCTCCCACAATGTGGTTGGGTAAGAGATGTTACAGATTATGCATTACAGCAACAGTGATGATTTGAAGATAATGTCCAAATCAAGAACAGTTTGTAGTTTTATTATCATGCTTATAATTTCACAAAAATATTATTGGGAACTTTAGACATCAGGCCAGAGAAGGATGATATTAGGTCAGCTGACCAAAAGCATTGCCAAATAAGCAGATTTTGAGGAATGTCTTAAAGGAGGAAAGCAGACCTGTGAGGTTTTGGCTGCAATTTTCAGACCTTGTTGCTTTGGCAACTGTAAAAGCAGCCACCCAGGTGAGGTAATGAATTAACAGCTCATTGGGAGTCTCGAACAGAATGGATTGTCGAGGTCTCAAAGGGTGTGAGATACAGCGAGCTAGGGATGGTCACAACCAGGAATTACACCAAGGGTGAGAATTTTAAATTGAGGGATGTGGGCCGGATGCTGGCAGGTGAGACTAGATTGGGTTAGGATATCTGGTCGGCATGGACAGGTTAGACTGAAGGGTCTGTTTCCATGCTGTACATCTCTGTGGCTCTATGTTGTTGATTATGAATAGGAGCTTTTTGAAGGTTCAACAAGTTTTGGTACAAAGGAGTACTAGGGTAGCAGACATTTAGTTTTTCTTGAGATGACAGGGAGGTCGAATGTGGGAAGCTGGCCAGGAGTGTGTTTAGCTACTGAAGCCTGGAGATAACACAAGGTGGATGAGAGTATATGAGCTGAGATGAGGGTAGAATCAGCTAGAAATAGTGGTGTTGGAGTGGGACTGGGCTGTCCCCCTCACCTCACCTCTGGCATTCAGCTGGTTGTCAGGTTGTGAATCAGGCGGTAACACAATCGGGAGCTGAGTGGCCCTGGTGGAGCCTAAAATGAGTGTCGCTGAGCAGCTGCTGCTTGGTAGCCCTGTTGATGACATCTTGCATCACTTTACTGCTGATCCAGTGTGGACTCATAGAGGGAAATTTCCTGGATTGGATTGCCCTGAGTTTTTGTGTTGAACATGCCTGTTCTACATTGTTGTTCGATGCCAGTGCTGAAGCGGTACTTGGCTTGGTGGGTGGCAAGTTATGGAGCAAATGCTGTTGTCGTATCTGGTGCTTGTATATGTGAGGCCCGTCCATCAGTAAGGGTGGGAATATCTGTGATGCTTCCTCCAGTGAGTTGTTTAATTGTCCATCACCGTTCACAACTGGGTGTGGCAGAACTGCAGAGCTCTGATCTGATCCATTGGATGTAGAATCACTTCACTCTATTGCTTGCTGCTGATGCTGTTTGAAATGCAGATAGTCCTGCTTGGTAGCTTCACCAGGTTGGCACTTTGTTTTTAGGTATGCCTGGTGCTGCTCATGGCATGCCCTCCTTTCCTGTCCATTGTGATGGGTGAGAGCGGGATGTACAAACCCATGAGATTACAGATTGTGCTGGAGTACAGTTCTGCTGCTGTTGATGTCCCACAGTGCCTCAGAGGTACCCAGTTTAAGATCTAACATCTCTTCAAATTCTATCCCATTTAGAATAGTGATAGTGCCACTCAACACAATGGAGATTTTTCTTAACTTTAAGGCAAGACGTTGTCTCCAAAAGGAGTGTGTGATGGTCGCTCTTACCGATACTGTCATGGGCAGATGTATCTGCAGCTGGTCAATTCATAACAATGAGATCAAGTATGTTTTTCCCTCTTGTTGGTTCCCTTACAACCTGCTGCAGACTCAGTTGAGCAGCTATGTCCTTTAGGACCGGACCAGCTCAGTCCTTAATTGTTGCAGAGCTCTCCCTCCCCATCATCCCTCTCCATTACTCCACTGTTACTCAGTTATCAAACTGCTGACCACATTCCCACTGCTCAATTAGCTGCAGTTTCCTCCAATGAAACATTGTAATGGTTAAACCCGTTGCCTTACAAATTCCTTTCCCTTACTGCTGAGCCCCTCCCTCTCCCTGGGAACTCTGAGGCAGAACTACACTCTTCGTAATATTGCTCTCATATCTGTAACCCCAAGCTGACCTTCTGATCAGGCATCTACACAATCACTAACACCCAGGAATTCCAATCTCTGAAACGTTGTTTGTCTCCTCCTCACCCCAGCTCCATTGCTACTGAAACCCCTTACCCGCGTTGGTGTCGCCTTAAACTTGATGAATCTGAAGCGGAACTCTTGATTCCGTGACTGGCGCAGAATCTGGTTTCAGACTCCCCCATGATGGGAAACATCCTCTCACGATTTATCCTGTCAAACTCCTTAAGAGTCTGGTGGTGGGGTCTGATTGTAAGTGGTGGAAATGGCAGAGGATGATGTGTTGTATCTGGGTGGAAGGTAAGGACTTAGGGAGGGTTCTATCCTTGCAGTTGGAGGTGTGGGTTTCAAAGGCAGAGATGCCGGAAGTGGAGGAGACACTTTCAATGGTATTAACAACGTGGGAGAGAAAATTGCAGTCCTTGAAATACGGGGCCATTTGTTATGTTCAGGCTTTACTGGAACACTGCAGTAAGCATGAGACAGAGATGTTGGCCAGGGAACAGGCTCGTGTGTTAAAGTGGCAGGCAGCTGGAAGCTCGGGGTCTGTTTTTGCAGCAAAACGTAGATCGTCGTCTGCCATTTCCATTACCACCACTGAAATGCTGCCAGACACCGGTTCCTGTCCCCTCCATTAACAGCTATGCACCATCCCAGCCTGCTCATAATCCACTCCTTTGTCTTTCCAAATGTACTGGTCTCTCTTTGGGTTCTGTCCCTGCTCATTATTTACTCTTTAACCCCTAACTCCTGCACTACAAAGATCTGCAGGTTAGTTGAATTGGCCAAGCTAAATTTCCCATAATGCTCAGGGATGTGTAGGTTAGGTGCATTAGTCAGGAGGAATATACAGTAATAGGGTAGGGGAATGGGTCTGGGTGGGATACCCTTCGGAGGGACGCTGTGGACTTTTAGGGCCGAATGGCCTGTTTCCACGCTGTCAGGATCCTAATTTTCCCAGCTCCCATCGGTTCTGAGGAAGGGCCACTGGACAGATTCCTGTTCCCAGATGCTGCCAGACCTGCTGAGCTTTCCCAGCACCTCCTGCTTGTTGTTCCTGATTGACACCATCCATCCGCCTTCCGGGTTTGATTCAGGCAGGGGGAGGATCCCACCACTGACCTCACAATGGGGTCCAGCTGATTGATGGCAGCTTCGAACCAGTAGGAAAAGGTGGTGGGAATGGTGGACCAAGTGGAACCAGCTGGTCATTCAAACAATGGGAGTGAATGAGGGGCGTGGCCAGTGCGATGACACGTCACCAGGAACTCCGCCTGTGCAGAGCCACGTGACTCGGCCGTTGGTGAATATGGGAGAGGCAAACAGGGAAGGGGAGAGTGGCCTCGGGGAAAGGGAGATAATGAGTCACCTTTGACTGGGAAGTTTTAGTTTCACTCTGTGCGGGTCGTTAATCTGAATTAGAAACTCTTTCCCGAGTTTGCAGCAGATGGGAAAATGGCTGCGGCCCTCAGGTGGTGATAGGTCCTGGGATATGGCCGCCATCTTTATTGGGGGCAAGGTACAGTGAGGGGCATGGACATGTCCTCTTCCTAGGATGGGGCGGGTGTGTACCATTTAAAGAGAGGCATTTACACATCAAGCACATACCAAGAAAAAAGTATGTCTTTATATTCTTCCTGTACTGACTGAGTTTTGTTTTGTGAATTCACTTCATAGGATATTAAATCAGAATAATTGAAGTTGGGATCTAAAAAGCAAGTTTTTACAGTCAATGGATTCATCAGGATCTGAATATCATTGGCATTTAACTGTGGAAGAAGAAAGGTTTGTTCTATTTGTGGAAAAATATCTCCAATGCTTTTGTAAAGCAGAACGATGTACAAAATCGTGGTTGGATCACCCTTTGGATGTGTGCTCTGTTCTGGGCCCTGCAAATTTATCCAAATAATACCTCATCTCTTTGTAAGAACTCTCAGATTAGACCCAATCACCCACTTCATGATGTTAACCTGTAAACTTCATATTTTCAATTTCCTGCAAAGTTCCCATTAAAAGTCCTTTTGGACTCAAATTCCAGTACCTTTTCAGGTGGAATGTTTCAGATTCTGACAACTGTTTGTTCATTCAGAAACTGCTGCGGTCCATGTTGACTCTGGGGTTACAAAGGGCTGAATTGAAAGATGAGGTGCTGTCCCTGAGCTCCCATTGAGATGCATTGGAACAGGACAGGAGGCTGAGGGCAGTGTAGGTGTGAGCAGACAATGACAATGACAGGGCTGCACTGTGAGGGCTGCTTGGCTCAATGAGTGTTCTGGAGTTGGGTGTAAACAGAGCGAGGGGAGAAAGGGAGCAGGTGAAGCTGAAACTCAGTTTTAGTTCAGGCCGTTCAGAAATTAACATGGTCCCAATGGGAACAGCCAGTTTTTAAGTGATACCTGCGGAGTATTTGTTAACAGTTTTTAAAGTAGTTTTCCTGAGGGCAGTTGAGTGTTAACCACATTGCTGTGGGTCTGGAGTCACATGTAGGCCAGACCAGGTGAGGATGACAGTTTCCTTCCCTACAGGACATTAGTGAACCAGATGGGTTTTCTAACAATCGACAATAGTTTCGTGGTCATCATTTGCCTTTTCACTCTAGATTGTATTGGATTCCGATGCCACCATCAGCCATGTTGGGATTCTAACTCTAATCCTCGGAGCATTGCACATGTCACTCACCTGGCAGGAATACCATAAAGCCATTGCCTACCTTTTTAGCAATGTTTAAAAGAATGTTCTGTCATTCTACGTGTACAATTTGAGATAAAATACTGCAACGTCCATGTGTCGGCGTCTCCAAAAGGTCAATCAACAGATTTGTTTGGGGGCGAAATATTTCACTTTTTTTTGGTGGGGTGGGGGGAAGTTTATTAAACAAAAATGAATCTAAATAAAAATCTGATGCCACGGAAATGTAATTTCTGAAGGCGGAGGGGGATTACAGAGACAGGGAGAGTTGTGGGGCCAGAGGGGGATTGTTGTCCAAACATCACTGTGGTGTACATGGACTGCAGCATTTCAGGGAGGCGGTTAACCACCACTTTCTCCAAGACAAGTAAAGGGGGCCAATAAATACTGGTCTGGGCAGCAAGGGCAACCCCCATTGAATAAAACCAAGCAGTGACCTCTCTGAGCTGACTTGCTGTGAAGTTAATGGAGTGGGCTTAGAAGAGAAACAGAGACATTTCACAGCTGCCCTCAGAGAGACCTCACCCTTGGAAGTACTCAGAGCCGGGGATCAGCTCAGTGAGTTTCAGTCTCTTCAAACATCAATCTTAGTCTGTTTTATTTTATTAAATCTACAATCGTGAGTCAGGTGAGAATTTCTTTTTAATGTCTTACGGTCTCTTGATTAAATGTTTAAGATATAAAACGTAAGCATTAAGTTATTCTCGGGCAGTATTTTTCGAGCAGTAAGACTGTGCCTTTGTCTGGGTCTGTAGGTTGTTAAGGCAGAGAGATGGCCTGTTGTAGAGTGGCGTGCTAGAGTTTCAATGATCCCGATGATTATGTCTGCAGGAAGTGTGATTGCAAATCCTATTGGATCACATGGATTGGTGGAGGAGTGATTAAAGGCAGTGAGGAATTCAAAGGAGCCGGGGGTGTGATAGGTGGCAGTCTCAGGAATGCTGGATACTGCAGATACAGTCAGGTAGATGGGTTACCTCCAGGAAAGCTAGGAGGGGTAGGTAGGTACTGCAGGAGTCTCCTGTGGTTATCCCCATCTCAGACAAGGATACTGTTTTGGAAAATGTAGGTGGTAATAGACTTTCAGGGGAATGTAGCACTGGCAGCCAAGTTACTGGTAGTGAGACTGGCTTCGAACATAATGTGAGGTATATCCAGTTCCACACGATCGATGGTGATATGGGACTCTCTAGTCAGGGGCACAGTCTGCCGTTTCTGCAGCTGACAGTGAGAGATCAGAATGGGGTGGTGCTGCCCTGGTGCCAGTGTCAAGGATGTCTCACAGAGGGAGCAGAATATTCTCAAAAGGGATATTAACCATTGGGAGGACATTGTACATTGGTACCAGTTGCATAGGAAGGGGAAAGCATGGGGTCCTGACGAGCAGGGAGATTTGCTAGTGCCACTTGGGAGGCATTAAACCAGTGAGGGAGTCGGGGTAATCCTAAAGAGATAGAGAGAAAAGAGGTGAGTCTGAGGCTGGTACTGTTCACTGGTCAGACTGTCAAGGCAGGCAAGAGCAAGTCACAGAATGAGGTGCGACGGACCAGTTGCACTGCATTTATTTCAGTGCAAGAGACCTGACAGGTCAGGCAGGTGGGCTCAGGGTATGGTTTTGAACATGGCACTGGGATATTACAGCAATTACTGAGGCATCACTCAGGGATGGATAGGACTAGCAGCTTAATGTTCCTGGGTATAGATGCTATAGCAAGGATGGAAAGGGACCAACTGAGCAGGGGGAGAGGTGTTTTTGATTATGAATAACATTATAGTTGGGCTTCGGGAGGATATTCCTGGGAGTACATCCAGGCAAGTTATTTGGTTGGTACTGAGAAATAAGAAAGGGATGACCATCTTACTGGGATTGTATTATAGACTCTCTCCCAATAGTCAGCAGGGAATTGAGACAAAATTTTACCAGGAGACCTCAGTTATCTGTAAGAATAATATCGTTGCAATGATCAGGGGTTTTAACTTTACCAACATAGCCTCGGAGTGCTGTAGTGTTAAGGGTTTGGATGGAAGGGTATTTGTTCATTGTGTACGAGAACATTTCTGATTCAGTTTGTAGGATGTACCTACTAGAGAAGGAACAAAACCTGACCTGTTTTCTTTATTCATTCACAGGATGAGGCTGTCACTGGCTCGGCCAGCATTTATTGCTGCGTTTACCCAGAGGGCAGTTAAGAGTCAACCACGTTGCTGTAGGTCTGGAGTCCCATGCAGACCAGACCAGGTAAGGATGGCATTTTCCTTCCCTAAAGGTCATGAGTGAACCACATGGGTTTTTCCAACAATTGACAATGGATTCCTGTTGTCACTAGATTAGTTTTTTCCAGATATTTATTGAATTTACGTTCCAAAATCTGCCGTGATGGGATTCAAACCTTTGTCCGCAGAACGTTATCTGGGTCTCTGAATTAACTGTCTCGCGATAATTTCACTCCGTCATCGCTGCCTCTTAGGAAATGAGGCAGGGTGAGTGACTGAGGTATCAGTGGGGCAGCACATCAGCACCGAAGATCCCACAGTATTGTGGCTCAGTGGTTAGTGCTGCTTCCTCAGCACCAGGGACCTGGGTTTGATTCCAGCCTCGGGCGACTGTCTGTGTTGGAGTTGGCACATTCTCCCCAGTGTCTGTGAGGATTTCCTTCGGGTGTTCCAATTTGCTCCCACTGTCCAAAGATGTGTAGGTTAGTTGGATGAACCACGTTAAATTTCCCATAGTGAGTAGATGCAGTATATGAGGTTTTGGGATGTGCAGGCAAATCTCTGCCTGATGTGAAAAGATCATTTTGGGGTCTTGGACAGAGGTCAGAGGGAGGTGTGGCCGCATCTTTTACACCTCCCATGGCGGTAAGGGATGGTCAAGGGTGTGGAGTGTGGGTTGGTGGGAGGGTGTGGACTGAACAAGGAAGGCACAGCCGGACAGGAAATCCATCTCTTGGGAAAGGTAAGAAATTATCAGGGAGAGTCAATGTGGCTTTATACATGCACAATTGTGTCTCACTAACTTGAGTGAGCGTTTTGAACTGACAAAATTGATTCAGCCAGGCAGTGAATGCTGGTTATATGGACATTCAACAAGGTTCCACAAAGCAGACTGGTTAGCAGGGTTAGATCACATGGAATGCAGAGAGAGCAAGCCATTACAAAACTGCCTTGAAGGTAGGAGACAGAGGATGATGGAGGGTTGCTTTGCGGACTGGAGGCCTGTGAGCAACAATGTGCTGCAAGGCTGGATATTGAGCCCTTAAATAAATGACTTGGATGTGAATATATAAGGTATGGTCAGTAGGTTTACAGAAGACACCAAAATTGGAGGTGTAGTGGACAGTGAAGAAGGTTAGTTCAAAATACAGCAGGATCTCGGTCAGATGGGCCATTGGAGCAAGGAATAGCAGACGGAGTTCAATTTAGATAAATGTGAGCTGTTGTATTTTGGAAAGGCAAATCAGGGCAGGACTGATTAATGGTAAAGTCCTGGGGAACATTGCTGAACAAAGAGACCTTGGAGTGCAGGTTCATAGTTCCTTGGAATTAGAGTCACAGGTCGGCAGGGGAGTGAATGCAGCATTTGGTACGCTCCCCGTTATTGGTCAAAGCATTGAATGCAGCTGTTGTGATGTCATATTGTGGCTGGACAGGGCACTGATGAAGGCCCTTCTGGAATTCTGTTTTCAGTTCCAATCTCCCTGTTCTTGGAATAATGTTGAGAAACTTGAAAGGGTTCAGAAAGCATTTGCAAGGACTTTCCTGGGGTTGGACGGTTTGAGCTATTGGGAAAGGCTGAATAGGCTGGGACTATTTTCCCTGGAGAGTTGGAGGCTGAGAGGTGTCCTTATAAAATCATGAAGGGCATGGATAAGGTGAGCAGTCAGGGACTTTTTCCCAAGTTCGGTGGGTCCAGAACGAGAGGGTACAGGCTTAAGGTGAGAGGGAAAAAGAGTTAAAACGGATTTAAGGGGAATCTTGTTCATGTTGAGGGCATTGCATGTATGGAATGAACTGCCAGAGGAAGGGGTGGAGGCTAGTACAATTGCAGAATTTAAAAGGCGTCTGACTGGGTACATGAAGAGGGAGGTTTTGGAGGGATGAGGGTGAACTGCTGGCAAATGGGACTCCATTAACGCTCTCCGTTATTGGTCAATGCATTGAATACAGAAGCTGGAACGTCATATTGTGGCTGGACAGGATGTTGATTAAGCCACTTCTGGAATTCTGTTTTCAGTTTGAATTTCCCTGTTCTGGGAAGGATGTTGTGAAACTTGAAAATGTTTGGACAAGATTTACAAAAACATTGCCAGGATTGGAGGATCGGGCTACAGGGAGGGGCTGAATAGGCTGGGGCTATTTTCTCTGGAGAGTCAAAGACTGAGAGGGGACTTCATGGAGATTTATAAAATCATGAGGGGCGTGGATGAGGTGAACAGCCGGGGTCCTATTTCCTCAGGTTAGGTGGGTCCAAAACTAGAGCACATGGGTTTAAGTTGAGAGGGCAAAGATTTAAAAGGGATCTAAATGGCAATGTTTTCAAGCTGAGTGTGGTGTGTGTATGGGAAGGGCTATCAGATGAAATAGTGGAGGCTGATAAAATCACAACATTTAAATGGCTTCCAATTGGGTACATGAATAGGAAGGGTTTTTAATGGATACAGGCCAATAGATGGTAAATGGGAATCCATTAGTTTAGGATTCCTTGTTGGCCCGGACGAATTTGACTGAAGGTCTGTTTCTTTGACCTTAATAAATTAAGATGCATTCCTCTATTTTGTGGAGAGCTAGCCGAAGCACAGATAATTATCCTTGGAGCTGAGAAGGTGAAGCAGTGATTTCGACCTGGTGCAGATTTGGTTCCAAGGTCTTGAATTTGCAGAGAGAGTGAGAGAGAGGAATTGTTAACACTTTCACAATTTTTAGTAACTACTTTCAAGTAATTGGCAAATAATACAAGGTGAAAATGTGAACACTATTTTACTCAGTAAGTTCTGAGCATCTGGAACAGTCTGAACGACGCAGATTCAGCAGGTATTCTGAAACAGACTTGGAATTTTACTTTTTAAGGAAAGATTTGGGGGGCTGTGGGCACATGGGAGGAGACTTGGGACAGATTTGTAGCATCTCCAGAGGGAGAGAGTCCAGCCCCAATGGGCTGAATAGCCCCCAGCCCCTGTACACTGTGATACTGCCCCATTCACTGTGAATGATGAAGCTCATCTCAGGGCAGGGAGAGGGAGGAGCCAACCACTCGCCCCTCAATCGGCGCCGGCTTGATTGATGTCAGCTCCAGACCAATAGGAGGAGAGTCTGTGTGGTCCTGCAGCCAATGGGAGTGAATGAGGGGTGTAGCCAGCAAGACAACACCTGTCTATGAGCTGTGCAGGTGCAGTGTCACTGGGTGGGGGTGGGAGAGACAGCAGAGACTGGGACAGAGGCTGTAGGACCTGAATTACAAACTCCCGGTAAATTAAAACCAAAAGAACTGCAGATGCTGTAAATCAGAAACAACAACCAGGAGATTCTGGAAAAGCTCAGCAGGTCTGGCAGCATCTGTGACGAGAAATCAGAGTTAAAGTTTCAGACCCTGTGTCCCTTCCTCAGGACAGATGTTACTGAGGAAAAACAGTCAGTTTATGTGCAGAAGTTAATGTAGGGGGAAGATAAAAGGAGTAAAGGATAGGTAGGGATAGAGTGAGAAGAACAGTTGGATAAAGGATAATGATCTGACTGGGGGGGGTGACTAGCTGTTAATGGAGACTGTTAGTGGTTAACCATAGGTAGTGTGTAATGGCACGCTGTGAGAACAAGGCCTGGTGTGTGGGGTAGGGGGCTACGACATGAGGTTGTTAACCTATGGTTAGCCACTAACTGTCTCCATTGTAAGCTGTTGCCCACCTATATCACTCCACGATTGGAGCTGCCGAGGACACAAACCTTTGGAATATCCTCCCTAACTCCCTCTCTCTGCCTTAAAGATGTATCTAAAATTGTTATCTTTAATCAACGTTTCCGTCATTCGTCAAGCATTTTAGATTTGTCAATGTGAAAGGCTCCATACAATGCAGGTAGTTGTTGTTATTGTCTGACATCAGGAGAAACAGGGATGAGCCCTCTCTCTCTCTCATACCTGATGAACAGCAGCAAAAACAGGAAGCACTGAGCATGCTCCAGCCCACAATGGGCCTCGGATTATTGATGTCAGCGCAGGACCAATAAGAGTCGGGGGAACGAGGCTGGAGGACCAGGATGTGCCAGTTGGTCCTTCAACCAATCGGAGTGAATGAGGGGCGGGACAATACTCAACCACGTGATAAACTTCACTGACAGCACAGTGTTGTTGTGGCCAAGGCATTGGAAATGTGTGAAGGTGCAGGGCAGGGGAAAGGAAAGACATAGACCAGAAAGAGAAGGACATTTTCATGGTATGGGATGAGAGGTTTTACAGAACTTAGTGCACATTGTGAATCACAAATTTGAAAATCCCAAATTCTGCACCATTTTCCCTCCTTATAATGCATTTTGCACTCCCTGAAATAGCAACTGTGTTTCTCCCTCCACAGATCCCAGTGATCAGTGCCAAAGCCCCATTGCCTGTGGAGAGGGTGATGTTTGATTTCCCTGTCCAGCTGCAGTTCATGTGGTGAAGGTGCTCCCACAATGTGGTTGGGTAAGTGCTGTTATAGATTATTCACTCAGCAATATTGAAGAGTTGACAATGTATGTGCAAATCAGCAACAGTTTGTTTTTTTAATCATGGTTATAATTTCACAGAAATACTATTGAAAAATTCTGGCATAAGGCCACAGATTGAGATACTAGGTCAAGTGATCAAAAGCATTGCCAAATGACCAGGTTTTCGAGAACACCTTAAAAGAGGAAAGCAGGTCTGAGAGGGTTCAGGTGGGAATTCCAGACAGTGTTGCCTTGGCAACAGTAGAAACAGCCAGACAGGTGAAGCAATGAATAAATACAAATGAGTTGTCAAGGTCTTGCAGGGTGTGTGGTGCAGGGAGACAGGGATGTTCACAGGGTGAGAATTTTAAATTGTTGCCTGTAAATAGGAGCCTTTTGATGGATCAACTAGTTTTGGTACAAGTGAGCACTTGGGCAGGAGGGTTTAAGATACTCTTGAGATTACATGTAAGTTGAATGTGGGAGGCTGGCCAAGAGTGTTTGGATAATTAAGTCTGGAGATAAATACTCGTCCATCCCTGCATTCAGTAAATGAGCTGAGACTAGGGTGGAGTTGGGTGATGTCACCAATGAAGAAAGTGTGTTTTTGGAGTTGGGCTCTTCCTCCACATCACCCCCACCTCCCTCCCCTCACCAAATCACAGGTATTGTTCCTTGTTCTGTCTGTCTGTCTTTTCTGGTTATGTCCTTCTCTCCCATTCTGCTACGAAGTAATATTTTGACCTCACCGTTGTTGGAAAAACCTACTTCATCCCCACTCTCCCATTCCTTTCTAAATTCCTTGTATGTGGTGTCCCTCAAGGATCGATTCTTGGTCCCTCCTGTTTCTCACCCACATACTGTCAGGAGGTGACATCGTCCAAAAGCACCGTCTGAGGGTTCACATGTACACTGACAATGCCTAGCTCTCCCTCCCCATCATCCCTCTCCATTACTCAGTTATCAAACTGCTCATCACACTCCCACTACGCGATTGGCTGCAATTTCCTGCAATGGAACATTGAAATGGTTAAACCCATTGCCTTCAGTTGCTATTACAAATTCCTTTCCCTTACTGCTGAGCCCCCCCTCTCCCTGGGAACTGTCTGAGGCAGAACTACACTCTTCACAATATTGCTCTCATATCTGTAACCCCAAGGTGACCTTCTGATCAGGTATCTACACAATCACAAACACCAGGAATTCCAATCTCTAAAACGTTGCTTCCCCCCCCCTTCACCCCAGCTCCATTGCTACTGAAACCCCTGACCCGTGTTGATGTTGCCTTAAACTTGACGAATCTAAAACAGAACCCTTGATTCCGTGACTATCCGAGTATCTGATTCCAGATCCCTCATGATGGGAAACATCCTCTCAGTATTTACCCTGTCAAACTCCTTAAGAATCCTGCATGTTACAATGAGATCACCTCTCATTCTTCCCAAATCCAGTGAGTAGAGTCCCAACATTTTCAGCCTTTTCTTAAAAGATAATCCCTACAAGCCAGGGATCATCCCAGTTAATCTTTTCTGAAATGCCTCGGATGTCATTATGTATTCCCTTAAATAAAGGGACCAAAACTTCTGTCATTACTCCAGATGTGGTCTCACTCGCACTTTGTAAAGTTACTCTCAGGTATATACTCCAAACACTTACACTGAAAACTCCTTGTAATAAGAAACAACGTTCCATTCCCCATCCTGATTCCCTGTTATAACTGTGTTTCCTACGCAATTACCCCTGGTCCCTTTGTGGTGCAGCTTTCGACAGTTTCCACCATTTACATAGCACTCTGTTCTTTTATTATCTCCTCCAAAATGAGCAACTTCACAATTTCCCAAATTATGCTCCATTTGCTAACTTGTTGCCCACTTCTCCAATGAATCCCTCTCTGTAAACTGTTTATAATCCTTTTGGAACTTTACCGTTCTGCCTTTTCTCAGAGATTTCCCCGCTCATTCTTCTAAACATTTCCTGGGAGCACTGGGCAGTGGGAAGCAGTTGTTACCCTTTCAGAGAGACTCTTTGGAATGACTGGGAGGAGCTTGCTGCTCATGGGTCAGAATGGAGACAACTTGCCCATCGAGCTGCATGAGCCTTTCACCCCCCCTGTCTAATTGATGAGGCACAGCGGTAGCACGGAAGGAAAGAAAAGGAAGCACATCCTGCTCTCCACATCGCACTGACTCTTGAAACATTGTGTCCCATGTGTCAAAGATCTGCCCTGTTCAGTCACATGAAGACCCAGTGTGGAAACTCACAGAAACCCATACAGATTTCCCCCTGAACTAACTGCTGACCCCCACAAGGGGTAATGTGTCCAGTCATCCTGGGCCAGGAGGAGGGGGTGGTGAGAGTTTCTTAAATGAACTGACAGTGACAGTTTTATAAACGTGTATTACAGGTGGACATTCAGATGGTAATCTCAGTAATTGTAACGCCAAACTGTGACAAAATTACTCAATTCATCAGGAGCTGGATATTCACATTGTGTGTGAGTATTGTATTCCAGCTCATTCCCATTTGCTGCATAAATGTCCTCTTTTGAATCACCCCACACTCTCAGTAGATCTCCCCCAAGTCTTCAATATGTGTCCTGTAATCCTTTTCTGATGAACTCATGAGTGTAAGGTGGATTATTCTAAATCTGTAAACCCCTCTGTCACAGTGCACCCGCAATTTCCTCTGCTACAAGGAGAACAACCTGTTTCCCCAAACCCCTGATTCCCCAATGTCTGTTTGCTCCCTATAAGGCACACATCAGGATTGTGTTGGAACATTCTCCACTTGCCTGCATCAGTGCAGACACCAACAATATTAAAGTGAACATCCTCCAGGACAAAGCACTGTGCCTGAGTGGTGTCCCATCCCCCACCTTCAGCGTTCCCTCTCCCCATCCCCAGGGTACAGTGGCATCGCTGTGTAAAAGGGAAAGGCAGCATTGTCTGACCAGACCATAGGGCTGCTCTCTCATTAGGGAGAAATGTCTGGTGGTGGGTTTAACCTGAAGGTTACCACAGCCCAGGCAAGGGGAGAGGTTGAGAACAAGAGTCCATCTATTGTAGATGGATATTCTTGATATTTATTAACAGCACCCATGTCTCTGCAACTAAAATCCCCCATTCCTTGAACCATCCTGGTAAATCTCCTGTGCCCCCTCTCAGGGACTCTGCCATCCTTCCCAATGTGTGGGGGATCTCTGGTTTGCACAGACCCAGCTGCTCTGTGTTCCTGTGGGCGATGTCATCATCGAGCAACAGTTGCATTGAACCTCACTGTCTGTAAGGGTGGGAGACACAGAAATCCCGGTAGCATTTGAGATGTATTTAGTGTGCACTTGCAATGCCATGATAGATGAGACTTTTCCACAATTATTGGAAAATAGATGAGGACAGGTAGGTGGTAGTTTTCTTTGTCACAGACCCGATGTGCTACCAGAGCCTTTTTCTGTTCTGTAGACCGCTGAGATGTTTATTATAGGAATATGACAGGCTCCATTGGACTTCGGGTCAGAAAGGGTGATACTAGAGTAGATGACAGATGATTGGCCGATGTTTTGGGAGGAAAAGGAGATTGAGAGGTTTAAGGAAGAATTCAGAAGCTCAGCACAGAATCGGAAAGGGCCGTCATCAAGTGAGAAATAAACATTGGGAATCCTGAAGGCTGGAAATAAAAAAGGCACATATAGCAGAGCTTTGAGAGACTGGAGGGGATTAGAGATAGGGAGAGTAATGAAGCTGGAGGAGATGAAAGTTGGAGAGGATTCTGAGGATTGAGGATGTTACAGAGATAGAGATATTTCTGATAGACTTTTTTGAGTTTTGAGGCTGGAGAGGAATTATCGAGATAAGGAAGAGTTGTAAGACTGGATGAGGTGGCATTGACGGAGAGTTCCGAGCATAGAGGAATTTACAGAGACAACGAGCGATAGAGTCAGAACGTTATACAGCACTGACACACACCCTGTGTTCCAACCAGTCCGTGTCAACCATAAATTCGAACTGAACTAATCGCATCTACCTCCACTTAGTCCAAATCCATCCAAGCATTCCCTATCGATATACAGGTCCAAATGCTTTTTCCTCTTAGAATCCCATTCCCCTACCGTTTTACTCTACATTTACCCCTTACTAATTCACTAAACCCAATCATCCCTGAACACTATGGGCAATTGAGGACTGCCAGTTCACCTACCCTGTACATCTGTGGCTTGTGGGAAGAAACGGGCGCACCTGAAGGAACTCACGCTGACATGGGGAAGCATATCCAAACTCCGCATGGACAGCCACCCAATGCAGGAATTGAACCTGTGTCCCTGGCAGCAGTGCTAACCATTGAGCCACTGTGCCACCCTTAAATTGTAATTGTATTCACAGCTACCACGTCCTCTGCTAGTTTATTCCACATGTGAATCACTCTCTGTACAAAAACAAAAAGTAAAATCCGGAACGTCTTTTTAGGGTCTTCCTTTTCTCACCCACTCTTGAATCGCGCCCCCTCCTGGAAAGGGCACCTGCTGTTCACATTACCTATACTCTTCAGGATTTTATAAACCTCCAATAAGGTCACCCCTCCGCCTCCTACACCCCAGTGAAAGAAGTCCCAGCCTACCTAGCCTCTCCTTATAGCCGAAAGCATCCATTCCCATCAACATCCTGGTAAATCTCTTCTGAACCCGCTCCGACTTAATAACATCTGTCCTATAACAGCACAACCTGAACTGAGCACAGTATTCCAGAAGAGGCCTCACCAACATCCTGTACAACCTCAATGTAATGTCCCAACTCCTATACTCAAAGGTGTGAGCAATGAAGGCAAGTGTGCTATACATCTTCTGAACAACCCTGTCTACATGTGACATAAACTGCAAAGATCTGAACCCCGAGGTCTCTTTGTTCTATATCACTATGCAAGGCCCGACTTTTAATCAGTGTTAAGTCCTGCCCTTTTATCAAGATGAAATATTTGGCATTTATTCCAATCCAGAACATCCTTCTAGTATAAAGGCAATAGAAGTATACTTAAGAGGAAAATCAGTAAGGCAAAAAGGGGACAGGACACAGTATTGGCCAATAGGGTGAGGACAATCCAAAGGGTTTTTATAAATACATTAAGAGCAAATGGGTTACTAGAGACAGAATAGGGCTCCTCAAGGATCAGCAAGGCAGCCTGTGTGTGGATCTGCAGGCGATGGGGTGGGGAGGGGATACTAAACAAGTATTTTGCATCAGCATTTACTGTGGAGAAGGATATGGAAGATATAGAATGTTGGAAATCGATGGTGACACCTTGAAAAATGTCCATATTACAGCGAAGGTGGTACTGGATGTCTTGGAACGCAGAAAGGTGGATAAATGCCCAGGATTTCATCAGGTGTGTCCTAAAATTCTGTAGGAAGCTAGGGAAGTGATTGCTGGGCCCCTTGCTGAGATTTTTATATCAGCGATAGTCACAGCTGAGGTGCCAGAAGACTGGGGGTTGGTTAATATGATGATACTGTTTAATGAAGGCGGTTTGGACAAGCCCGGGAACTACAGACCTGTGAGCCTGATGTTGGTGCCAGACAAGTTGTTGGAGGGAACCCTGAGGGACTGGATTTGCATGTATTTGGAAAAGCAAGGACTGATTAGGGATAGTCAGCATGGCTTTGTGTGCGGGAAATCATGTCACTTACTTGACTGAGCTGTTTTATGAAGAAGTAAGAAAGTGGATTTTTGAGGGCAGAGCGGTAGATGGGATCTATATGGACTTCAGTAAGGCGTTCGACAAGGTTCGCCATGGAAGACTAGTTAGCAAGATGAGATCTCACCATACCAGGAGAACTAGCCATTTGGAATATAGAACTGCCTCAAAGGTAGAAGACAGAGGGTGGTGGTAGAAGGTTGTTTTTCGGACTGGAGGACTGTGACCACTGGAGTGCCACAAGGGTCGGTGCTGGGTCCACTACTTCTCATCATTTACATAAATGATTTGGATGTGAACATAGGAGGGATTGTTAGTAAGTTTCCAGGTGACACCAAAATTGGAGGTGTAGTGGGCAGTGAAGAAGGGTACCTCAGGTTTCAATGGGATCTTGATCAGATGGGGAAATGGGCTGAGGCGTGGCAGATGGAGTTTAATTTAGATAAATGTGAGGTGCTGCTTTTTGGAAAAGCAAAGCCTAGCAGGACTGATAGACTTAATGGTCAGGTCCGAGGGAGTGTTACTGAGCAAAGTTTCCTTACAGTGCAGGTTCCTAATTCCTTGAAAGTAGAGTCGCAGGTGGATAGGATAGTGAAGGTGATTGGTATGATTTACATTATTGGTCCGAGCAGTGAGTACAGGAGTTGAGCGGTCATGTTGTGGCTGTACAGGACATTGGTTTGGCCACTCTTACAATATTGAGTGCAATTCTGTTTTCCACCTATCAGAAGGATGTTGTGGAACTTGAAAGGTTCAGAAAAGATTGGTGGCAGAATATTCTTTAAAGGGTAGAATAACCAGTGGGAGGTCATTGGACATTGGTACCAATGACACAGGAAGAGAAAAAGATAGGTCCTGATGAGAGAAGATAGCAAATTAGCCTGGAATATAAAAAAGTAGATACTCGGTCGTAATATCTGAATTACTCCCAATGCTACATGCTAGTGAGAGTAGGAATAGCAGGATGGAGGAGATGAATGATTGGCTAAAGATCTGGTGTAGGGCAGAAGGATTCACATCTTTTGGTCATTGAATTCTCCTCTGGAGTAGAAGTGACTTGAATAAGAAGGATGGATTGTCCCTGAATTGGAAGGTGACTAATATCCAGGCAGGGAGATTTGCTAGTACTACTCGGGAGGCATTAAACCAGTGAGGGAGTGGGGTAAACCTAAAGAGATAGTGAGAAAGGAGGTAAGTCTGAGGCTGGTACAGTTCAGAAATCAAACAGTCAAGGCAGAACGCGGTAGAACCGAGCAGTTACACTGCATTTACTTCAATGCAAGAGGCCTGACAGGGAAGGCAGATGAGCTCAGGTTATGGTTTGAACGTGGGACTGGGATATCATCGGTATTATAGAAATATGACTCAGGGATGGATGTGACTGGCAGCTGTATGTTCCAGGGTATAGATGCTATAGGAAGGATAGAAAGGGGGACAAGAGAGGAGGACGAGTGGTGTTTTTGGTTAGGGATAGCATTAGAGTTGTGCTTGGGGACGATATTCATGGGAGTAAGTTCAGTGAAATTATTTGGACGGAACTGGGAAATAAGAAAGGATTGATCACCTTATTGTTAATATCTGCGTGTGTTTCATCTGATTGCTCTGGTTTCCTCCCACTATGTAAAGATGTGCAGGTTAGGTGGATTATCCAGGCTGAATTACCCACAGTGTTCAGGGATGTGCAGGTTGGGTGGATTATCCAGGCTGAATTACCCACAGTGTTCAGGGATGTGCAGGTTAGGTGGATTATCCAGGCTGAATTACCCACAGTGTTCAGGGATGTGCAGGTTGGGTGGATTATCCATGGGAAAGGCAGCATTACATGGGTAGGGTGGGAGTCTCTGAGGGTCAGTGCGGATGTGATGGGCTGAATGACCTGCTTCCCCACTGTCTGGATTCTCTGATAATTATAATAGTTTTAAAATAGTTCCAAAAAAGAATAGACCAGATCTAAAAGTTGCTGTTCTAAATTGGATAAAGGTGCATTGTGATTGAACAAGATAAAATCTTTCAATACTTCTTTGCTATTCCCAGGTAAAGGGACGGCTGAAAAGTGGGAACGTAACATAAGGAATAGGAGCAGGAGGAGGCCATCTGGCCCCTCCAGCCTGCTCTGCCATTCAATAAGATCAGGGCTGATCTCAGCTCCACTTTACTGCTCTCTCCCATAACCTTTAATTCCTTTCCTGTTCGTAAATCTACATTTTGACCTAAAGACATTCAAGATGAAAGTCTCAACTGTTTCAATCAGCTGGGAATTCCACAGATTCACAACCCTTTAGCTGAAGAAGTTTCTCCTGAACTCAGTCCTAAATCTGATACCCCCTTATTTTGTCGCTATGCACCATAGTTTGTCCAGTCCACAGTGGAAATGACCTCCCTGCTTCTATCTTATCTACTCCTTTCATAATTTTATATTTTTCCTATACAATCTCCCATTATTCTAAATTCCAATGAGGATCATGCCAGTTTTGGCAATCTCTGCTCAGAAGGCAACCCTTTCAACTCCAGACTCAAACTAGTGACCCTGCTCTGCACCCCCTCCAGCGCCATTACATCCTTCCTGAAGTAGGGGACGAAAACCTGTACACAGTACTCCAGGTGTGGCCTCCCCAGCCCCCTGTACAGCTGCAGCATAACCATCCCTCTAGCAATGAAGGACAATATTCCCTTCACTGCCTTAATTACCTGCTGTACCTGCAAACCAGCTTCCTGTGATTCATGCACAAGGACACCCAGCTCCCTCTGTACAGCAGCCTGCTGCATGTTTTCACCATTTCATCATCCAGTTTGTTGTTAGTCCGACCCAAATGGATGACCTCACATATCCCAACATTGTCCTCCATCTGCCAGACCCATAACCACTCAATTAACCTCTCTGTATCCCTGTGCAGACTGACAGTGGCCTCTGCACACATTGCTCTACCACTCATCTTAGTGTCGTCCACTTTTCATGAATCCATGCTGTGTCTGCTCGATGAGACAATTTCTATCCACATAGCTCACTATTTCTTTCTTGAGAGATCAGACATTTCCCCCACTACAGAAGTTATGCTAACACGTCCATTTTAAAATATTGGCATCACATTTGCAGCTTTCCAATCTGTTAGAACCGTCCCAGAGTCAGCAAATTTTAGTGAATTATCACGAGTGTATTTGCTATTTACCCACTGCCATTCCTTACAGTCCCCGGGGATGCATTCCATCACGGCCAGGAGACCCATCTACCTTTCGGCTGGTATCTTTCCCAGCACTGCCTCTTTACTGAGAATGATTGATTGTTTCTCTGTCTTCATCTGCCATTGCCCCCATAGGCCTGCGACAATGAGTATATAGACAGTATGTTCCTGTTAAGGCCGAGGCTGGGAGGTGTAAGGAATGCTGCTGTCAAGAGGAATTGTGGCTCTGGTCAAGAAAATGAAGGAGGGATATGGCAAATCCAGACAGCTGGGTTTGTGTGAATACCTAGAGGTATATAGGGGCAGTAGAAGTATACTCGAGGGAAACTAAGAGGGCAAAAAGGGGACGAGAGAGCTTTGTGAAATGGGTTTGGGGAAAATCCAAAGAGATTCTAGAAATACACTAAGGACAAAAGAGTAACCAGGCAGAGAATAGGGACCCTCAAAGATCAACAAAATTGTCTATGGATCTGCAGGAGGCAGGAGAGATACTATCTGCGTATTTCATGTCCGCTTTTACTGAAGGAGGATATGGAAGTGAGAGAGTTTGGAGAAATAAATAGGGATAACTTGACAAGTGTCCATATAAGTTATGAGGCACTGGAACTTGTATAATGCATCAAGATTGATAAATCCCTGATACATGATCAGGTGAATCCCAGAACTTTGTGGGAAGCTAGGGAAGTGATAGTTGGGTCCCTCGCTGAGATATTTGTATCACCGAGGTGTTGGAAGACTGGCGCCATTATTTGAGAAAGGTGATGAGGAAAAGTCAGGGAACAATACACTGGTGAGCCTGGAGTCAGGTAAGTTGTTGGAAGGGCTTCTCAGGGATAGGATTTAGATGTAATTGGAAAGGTAAGAAATGATTAGGGACAGTCAGCATGGCTTTGTGTATGGAAATCACTAACTTGGACTTCAGAAAGACATTCAAGGTGGAAGAACTAGCTATTTGGATATAAAATTGGCTGTAAGGTTGGAGACAGAGGGTAGTGGTGAAGGGTTGCCTTTCGGACTGGAAGCCTGTGATGAGCAATATGGTGTAAGGATCGGTGCAGGGTTCACTGCTTTTCATCATTTATATCAATGATTCCTATGGTTCGTGACTTTACATAGACACCAAATTGGATCTGGAGGAAGTGGATCGGGAAGAAGGTTACCTCAGAGTACAATGGGACTTCAATCAAATGGGCTGGGGAGTGGCAGGTGGAGTGAATTCAGATAAATGTGAGGTGCTGCATTTTGAAAAAACAAATCAGGGCAGGACTTATACATTTAATGGGAAGGTCCTGGGGAGTGTTGTTGAACAAAGAGACCTTGTCGTGCAGGTTGATAGTTCTTTGAAAGTGGAATCATGGATAGGCAGGGTAGTGAATGAGGCGTTTGGTGTACTTGGTGAGTGCATTGAGTATTGGAGTTGGGACATTGTTTTGCAGCTCTACAAGACATTGATTCAGCCACATCTGGAATTCTGCTTTCAGTCCTGGTCTCCCTGCTGTAGGAGTGATATTACAGAACATGAAAGGATTCTGAAAAGATGTGCAAAAGTGTTGCCAGGGTTGAGGATTTGAGCTATAGGGAGAGGCTGAATAGGCTGGGGCTGTTTTCCCTGGAGCATCGGATGCTGAGAGATGACCTTCGAGGTACATAAAATCGTGAAGGACATGGATAGGGTGAACAACCAGGGTCTTTTCCCAAGGTTAAGTGAGTACAAAACTAGAGGGCACAAGCCTAAGGTGTGAGGCAAGAGATTTTAAAGGGATCTTAGGGGCAATGTTTTCAAGCTGAATATGGAATGAGCTGCCAGAGGAAGTGTGGAGGCTGGTACAATTACAACATTTGAAAGGCATCTGACTGGGTACATGATTAAGAAAGGTTTAGAAGGATATGGGCAAAGTGCTGGCAAATGGGACAAGATTAATTTGGGATAAATGGGTGGCATGGATGAGTTGGATTGAATGGTCTGTTTCTGTGCTGTACATCTCGGAATTTAACTATTTGAGGATAAATTTGGAGTGCTACGGGTAAATGGGAGGGGAGGAAGGGCAGATTGGCAGCATGTCCAGAGGGAGAGAGTATAGCCGCAATGGGCTGAATAGCCCCCAACCCCTGTGCTCTGTGATACTGCCCCATTCACTGTGAATGATGAAGCTCATCCCAGGGCAGAGCCACAGACATATACAGCACGGAAACAGACCCTTCAGTCGAACTCGTCCGTGCCGACCAGATATCCTATCCTAATCTAGTACGATATGGCAGCAGTTGGCTCATATGCCTCTACACCCTTCCTATTCATACACATCCAGATGCCTTTCAAATGGTATAACTGTACTAGCTGCCACCACTTCCCCTGACAGTAGCTTCCATACACGCACCACCTCTACATGAAAAAAGTAGTCTCTTGGGTCCCTTTTATATCTTTCCCCTCTCACCTTAAACCTATGCTCTCTAGTTCTGGACTCCCCCACCCCAGGGAAAAGACCTTGTCTATTTATCTCATCAATGCCTCCCATGATTTTATAAACCTCTCTATGAGGTTACCCCTCAGCCTCCCACACTCCTGGGAGGATCCCACCACTCATGTCACAATGGGGCCTGGCTGATTGACGGCAGCTTCAGAACAATAGGAGACTAGATGTAATCCTCCAGCCAATGGGAGTGAATGAGGGGTGTTGCCAACAGGCCAGCATGTGACCATGAGCTGTGCAGGTGCAGTGTCACTGGGCAGGGGTTGGGAAGAGACCCAGTGAGTGTGAAGGGAGTGGGAGAGAAATGGAGTTAGTGTGGACTGGGAGGGTTTATAAACTCATGATGTAGGCTGCTAGACCTTAATTAGGAACTCCCAGTAAATGAAAACCAAAAGAACTGTGGATGCTTAAATCAGAAACAACAACCAGAAGGTACTGGAAAAGCTCAGCAGGTCTGGCAGCATCTGTGAAGAGAAATCAGAGTTAACATTTTGGATCCGCTGACCCTTCCTCAGAACTGATGTCACTGAGAAAAAATGTCAGTTTATATGCAGAAGGTAGGGGTTAAGGAGTAAATGATAGGTGGTGATATAGTCCAAAAAGAGATATAGCAGCAATTGGACAAAGGAATGAATAATGATCTGGCTGGGGGAGAGTGAATAGATGTTAATGGAGACTGTTAGTGACTAACCATAGGTAATGTGTAATGGCAGGCTATGTAATAACAAGGCCTGGTGTGTGGGGTGGGGCACTAGGGCGCAAGGACGTGGGAGACTTAGGACCTAAAATTAATGAATTCAGTTTTAAGGTCAGAGGCCTGAAGGGTCCCCCAAGTACAAAATGAGGTTTGTTCTTCCAGCTTACGTTAAAGTTTGGCGCAGGAGAAGTACAGCCGGTCAGACAGTATCCAAGGAGCAGGAGAATTGACATATTGGGCCTGAGCCCTTCAGCAGGATTCTGAGTGGGGAAGAGGGTTGACAGACAATAGGATGTGTGTGTGGGGCTGGCGAGAAGGTAGTTGGGAAGGCGATAGGAAGATGCTGGTGGAGGGTAATGGTGAGAGGGTGGAGTGGGTAATTAAGAAGGAAGATGGACAGGTGGGACTGTTCAAGAGGGTGGTGCTGAGTTGGAGGGCTGGATCTGGGATATGGTGGGGGGAGGGGAAATGATGAAACATTGATTCTGTACTTAAAGGGTCCCAAGGTAGAAGATGAGGTATTCTTGCTCCAGGAGTCATGTAGCTAGGATTTTGTGGTGGAGGTGGCCCAGGACATGCATGTCCTTGGCAGAGTGAGAGGGTGGGTTGTAGAAATGGTTGACCACAGGACAGTGGGATTGATTGGTGCACGTCTCCCAGAAAGGTTCCCTGAAACATTCTGCAAGTTGGCGTCCTGTCTCCCCATTGTAGAGAGCAATGAACACAATAGATGAGGTTATTCAATGTACAGGAAAATCTCTGCTGGATGTGGAAGGGACCTCTGGTGTCTTGGATGGAGGTGAGGGAAGGTGTGGGCACAGGTTTCACACCTCTTGCAATGGCAGGCAAAGGTGTTGGGAGTGGAGGATGGGTTGGTGGGGAGCATGGATCTAATGCGGAAGTCACAGGGAATGGTCTCTGAGGAATGCTGAAAGGGGTGTGGAGGGAAAGATATTTCTGTTGGTGGGGTCTGATTGTCGGTGGTGGAAATGGCAGAGGATGATGTGTTGTATCTGGCTGAAAAGCGAGGACTTGGGGGTTCTATCCTTGCTGCGGTTGGAGGGGTGGGGTTCAAGAGCAGAGGTGCAGGAAGTGGTGGAGATACACTGAAGGGTATTGTTGACCACATGGGAGGGGAAATTGCTGTCCTTGAAATACAGGGCCATTTGGTATGTTCTGGAGTGTTCTGCATCAAGCTTCCCTGGAACACTGCATTAAGAATGAGACAGATGTTGGCCAGGGAACAGGCTCGTGTGTTAAAGTGGCAGGCAACTGGAAGCTCGGTCTGTTTTTGTCTGAGAGGGAGCACAGATTTGTCCAGATTGCACTTCGTCTCTTTGTCGGGACTGTCAGATTTAGTCCCAATCACCCACTTCATGATGCTAACCTGTAAACTCCTTATTTTCAATTCCCTGCAGCTCCTTATAAACACAAATTCCAGTACCGTTTTAGGTGGAATGTTCCAGATTCTAACAACTGTTTGTTCACCCAGAAACTGCTGAGGTCCATGTTGACTCTGGGGCTACAAAGGATTGAATTGAAAGATGAGATTCTTTTCCTGAGCTCCCATTGAGATGTATTGGAACAGTACAGGAGGCTGAGGGCAGTGTAGGGGTGAGCAGACAATGAAAATGACAGGGCTGCACTGTGAGGGCTGCTTGGCTCAATGAGTATTTTGGAGTTGGGTGTAAACAGAGCGAGGTGGGACAGGGAGAAGGTGAAGCTGAAACTCCGTTTTGTTTCAGCCCATTCAGAAATTCACATGGTCCCAAAGGTAACAGCCAGTTTGTAAGCGATACCTGTGGAAATTTTGTAACAGTTTTTAAGGTATAACGTATCAACTTAAGTAAAGAATACGGGATTTTGATTACAATGTTTGAAGGGTAGGAAGATTGCTCGCTCATTTAAATTCTCTAAATGGGAGTAACTAGCTGAATCTAGAGAGCCTGTGTGACCGGAGACCTCAGACCCATGGTGTGCTCCTCTTGTACAATGTGGGAAAATTAGGGATGTTTCCAGTGTCCCTGACGGGCTATGTGTGCAGGAAATGTGCCCATCAGCAGCTACTGGGAAACTGCTTTTCAGACCTGGAGCTGTGAGTGGACTCACTGTGGAGCATCTGCAATACTGAGAATGTTATGGACAGCATGTTCAGTGAGTTAGTCACACTGCAGGTGAGGGTTACACAGGCAGAAAGGGAATGGGGGACCATCAGATCAAGTAAAAGGCTCAGGAAGGAAGTGCAGGAGTTCCCAGTGGTTATTCCCTTCCCAAACAGATACTGTATACCGCTTGGGATTCGTGTGGGTGTGTGCGTATGTGTTGGTCTCAGAGGCAATCAGCAACAGCCAGGTTCATGACACCGTAGATAGCTCTGCTGCCCAGAACGGGAAGAAAGAGAGTGACAGGGGATTCAATAGTCAGTAATACAGACAGGCACTTCTATGGCCACAGCCATGAATCCAGGATGGTATGTTATCTCCCTGGTGATAGGATCCGCGATATCATGGTGCAGCTACAGGACATTCTGGAGCTGGAGGGTAAACAGCCCGTGGTTGGAGAACACATCAATACCAACGACAGCATGAAACAAAGGGATGAGTGTTTGAAAGCTGGATATTGGGAGAGCAGGGACACATTATAATGCAGCTCCTGAAATGAAATGATGTCAGACTTGCTCCCAGTGCCATGTGCTAGTGAGAGCAGGAATAAGAGGGTAGATCAGCTGGATGTGTGGCTGGAGAAATGGTGTACCATGGAAGGGTTTAGATTCTTCAGGCATTGGGAGCGTTTCTGGGTTAGGTGGGAACTGTACCAGCCTGACCGGTTACCCCTGGGCAGAGCTGGGTCAAATCTCCTGGGGAGGGGGGGGTGGGGCGCTATTGCCAGTTCCATTGGTGAGGTATTAACTAGTCTGGCAGGGGGGTGGGAGCTAAAGTGTCAGGTTAGATGGGTCAGATTCAGGACAGAGAGTGGGAGGTAGAATATTAGTGATGTAGTCAGCGGCTCCGAAAACCAAAGGAAAGGAGGATTAAACGAGGATTGAGTCCCTCTTCATCCATCAGTCCTGACATCCCAGGAATCAGAGTCGACAAAATCTGGAGCTGTACAGCTCTGTCTCCAGTGCTTCAGCAAAATGGTGGGAATCTGCAACAAACCCAAGAAGTGCTGGAGATCCCCAGCAGGTCGGGCAGCATCTGAAGCGGTGACACCTGCAGGAAACATTGCAGCCTTGGTCATCTTTTTCGCTGTCCACTAAACCTCCAATTTTGGCGTCATCTGCAAAATTACTAATACCTCCTGTGTTTACATTCAAATCATTGATATAAATGACGGAAAATAATAGATACAGCACCAATCCTTGTGACACTCCACAGGCCTCCTGTCTGAAAAGCATCCCTCCGCCACCACTCTCTGTCTTCTACTTTTGAGCCAGTTCTGTACTCAAATAGCTGGTTTCTGCTTTATTCCATGAGACCTAACCTTGCTAACCAGTCTCCATGAGAAAGCTTGCCGAATGCCTTACTAAAGTCCACGTTGATCATGTCGACCAGTCTGCCCTCATCAATCATTTTTGTTACTTCAAAAAACATTCTAACCCCTGGAAAACATAACAGTTACAGCACCAGAGTAATCAGCCCATCGTGTCTGTGCAGATCATAATGCCATCCCAAACTAATTCCATCTGCTTGTAACATGATCCATATCCCTGATAACCTATGCCTGCTTATGTGTCTGTCCGAATGCCTCTTAAACTGTGATTGTTTCTGCTTTTCCCATCTCCCAAGAGAATACATTCTAGTCACTGACCACCTTCTGCACAAGACACTTGTCTGACACAACTCCCTTTAAACTTGCACAGATGTTTTTGGAAATGCTCAGCAGGTCATGCAGCATCTGTGAAAAAAATCAGTTAAAGTTTCAGGTCTGGTCACCCTCAGAAACGTTATCGCTGATTTCTCTTCACAGATGCTGCTAGACCTGCTGAGCGTTTCCAGAAGCTTCTGTTTCTCTTCCTGGTTTACAACATCTGCAGTTGTTCCGGTTTTCATCTCCTTTAAACTTGCTCCCTCTCTTAAATGTGTGGCTCTAGAATTTGTCATTTCCACCTTGGGAAAAAAGATTTACGTTTTCGTTTGGTCTCCCCTACCCTGGGAAAAAAGAAACCATGACTAGTCACCCTATCATTGATCCTCATAATTTGATAAAGTTTGATTAAAGCCACCTAACGTGTCCAGTGCTGCAGGGAAATAGCCTCAGCTTATTCACACTCTCCCTATGGTTCAAATGTTCCAATCTGGCAACACCCTTGTAAATCTTTTCTGAACTCTTTCAAGTTTCCCAACATCTTTCCTATCGCAGGGAGACTGGAATTGAAAGCAGCGGGCATTCCAAAAGTGGCCAAGCCAATAAACTGTACAACCGAAACATGATCTCCCAGCTCCTGTACCCAATGCACTGCCCAATAACAGCTAGCATACCGCACACCACCTTCACCGACCTGTCTACCTTCAACTACACTTTCAAGGAACTATTAACCTACACTGCACGGTCTGTTTGTTTGTCAATACTTCCCAAGAACTTGCCATTAAGAGGTTGAGTCATATACTGGTAACATCTTTCTGAAATCAGGGAGACTACAATTGAATGCAGTATTCTAACACTGGCCTGACCAATGCCCTACTCAGCCACAACGTGACCTCCTAACCCCTATACTCAGTGACAGAATCCCTGCAGTGTGGAAGCAGGCCTTTCGCCCCATGAGACCATACCAACCATCGGAACAGCATTCCACCCTAACTCTGTAACCTACCATTACCCAAAGCTAATCCACCTAACCTGCATGGCTTTGGATTTGTGGGAGGAAATTAAGAGCACCCAGAGGAAGCCCACGCAGACACACAGGGAGAATGTGCAAACACCACACAGACAGTGGAGTCGAACCAGAGTCCATTTATTGACCAGCACATTCCATTCAATGTTAGTGTCCCAAATTCCATGTTCAGCACCTGATCTCCCTGAAACTTTCCAGGAACTATGCAGTTGTTCTGAGCCCTTCAGAGGGAATTAAGGTGAGGAGGACAAAACACAAACAGGGTTGAGTTGTAGATCTATAAAATAACTCTCCATCTTCCTCCCCGTCTCCCCTCCCCCCCGCTCTGTCTGTTCCCCCCCTCTTTGTCGTCGCCCCACCCCCTCATGGGTCGTCCTCCCCTCTGTCGGTCTGATCCCCCATCTGTCGCCCCCTCGGTCTGTCCCTCCTCTCTGTCGTTTGCCCCCTGCAGTGGGTTGCCCCTCTCCTGTCGGTCGCGCCCCCCACCCTGTCGGTCGCACCCCCCCCCCGTCGGTTGCCCCCTCCTGTCAGTCGCCCACCGGGTCTCTTCCCCCCCCACCATCAGTCGCCCCCTCTGTTCCCCTCCTCTCTAATCCTACTTTCTGTCCCCACCTGTTTCTGTGCCACCCCTCTCTATCCCCCCTCTCTTTCCCTACCCATTGCTGTCCCACCCCTGTCAATCCACCCGCTCCCTGTCTGCCTACCCTCCCTCCCAAACCCCTAGTTCTGTACTCCCCCACTGGAGGGAAAATATCTTGTCTATTTACCCTATCCATGCCCGGCCTGATTTTTAAAATCTCTTTTAGATCACTGTCTAGCCTCTGAAGCTCCAGAGAAAACAGCCTATCCAACCCTGGCAACATGCTATACTTCTTTTCTGACCTCTTTCAGATGGATGTTCTTAAACATGATAGGAAGGAGAACAGAATTCGATGGAATATTGCAAAAGTTGCCGAATCAATGTCCAGTACAGCCGCAATATGACCTCCCAACCCCTATACTCAATGCTCTGACCAATAAAGACAAGCCGGCCAACCGCCGCCTTCACTATTCAATTTACTTGCTACTCTACTGTCAAGGAACTATGAACCTGCACTCCCAAGGGCTCTTTGTTTAGCAGCACTCCCCAGGAACTTACTATTAACTGTAAAGGACTGCTAAAGTTTGCTTTTCCAAAATGCAGCACCTCACATTTTTCTAAACTGAACTCCTCAGCCCATCACCCATCTGATCTAGATCCCCTTGCACTCTGAGGTAATCTTTTTCCCTGTCTACCACACCTCCCATTTTGGTGTCATCCGCAAACTTACTTACAATACTTATGTTCTCATCCAAATCATGGATATAAATGGCGAAAAGTAGTGGATCCAGCACCGATCCTTGTGACACTCCACTGGTCACAGGCCTCCAGCCTGAAAAGCACCCTCTGCGTTCTACTTTTGGGCCAGTTCTGTACTCCATACGATCTAACCTTGCTGACCAGTCTCCAGTGAGGAACCGTGTCGAACGCCTTACTGAAGTCCATGTAGATCATGTCCATGCTCTGACCTCAGCAATCCTCTGTGTTACTTTTTCAAAAAAACTGAGTCAGATTCATGAGACATGATTTCCCATGCACAAAGCTGTTATTAATATCCAGGATTTAACTCTGTACATTGGGGTCTGCGTTGCCCAGTTATAGGTGTTAATATTCGGGATGAAGTTCAAGTATGCCAGCATTTTGTCAGTGACTGTGTATTGAGTCTTGTTAATGTCACCAACACAATTGAGTTCCTTTTTGAAAGGTGGTCCCCGTATCCCTTGCCCACCAGGAAATGGTGGCAGTGTCCTTACCTCTGGACCAGGAGGATCGGGCTCAGAGTTGAGGAACAGCATCTTTGAAGAGGCTGATTAGAAAACCTGCCCAAGCCACCAGGCCATACTGTCTCCCAGCTGTCCCTGCCTCAGCCTCCAAACAGAACCTTCCTGTAGTTTCTCTCCTGTCAGACTCTCCCATTGCTCAGTTTGTCCAGGATCCCCTCCTGCTGCTGCACTGCTCCTGTCCCTCACTGACCTGTCCATCCCCCCGTGTCCTCCACATTCATTCATTGTTTACAATCCCATTACCCCAGTTCTCCAGCTCCGCCCCTTCCCGTCCATAGAGACGGCTCAATGATTAGCACTGCTGCCTCACAGCACCAGGTACCCGGTTTTGATTCCAGCCAAACCTGTAATTTGTGCATTCTCCCCGTGTCTAAGCGGGTTTCCTCCGGGTGCTCCGGTTTCTGCCCACAATCCCAAAGATGTGCAGGACAGGTGAATTGGCCATTTTAAATTGCCCATAATATTAGTTACATTAGTCAGGGGTAAATATAGGGTAGGGGAATGGGCCTGTGCAAGTTACTGTTTGGAGGGTCGGTATGGACTTGTTTGGCCGAAGGGCCAGTTTCCATACTGTAGGGATTCTGATATATTGGGCAGCAGCTGCTCTCAATCACCCGGACTCCTGTATGATCGGGAGCACGTGCTGTAGGAGGGGAGACCAGTGTATGGGCACAGTGCTGGCCAATTGTGGGAATATGCACAGTACGGGTCAGTGCCTGGGAAGGAGGCTGTGGGTGTGAGGGATTAATCTGTCATTGGCATCTTCCTCCCTCTGGGAGCAGGACCCAGGGGAATGGCCCCTTTCCTGGTACCCTGCCATGTGATCAGACTATCAGTGGTGCAGCATTTTGCAGAAAGTTATCAGAACTCTTTTTTTGTGAAGATTCAGGGTTTTTGTGGAAAGTGACAAGGATGGACCTGCAATTTGAGTTCTAATTTGGTTCATTTTAGTAAGACGGGTTTTGGCCAGAGTGTGCAGGAAGCAGTGTATGCAGGGTGGTTGTCATCAGAGGATTCACCAACAACTCCCCTCACCCCCCCCCCCCCCCCCCCCCCGGTGGACTCAGAATCAGACTCATTGGTTTGGTTCTTAGTCCGCAGACAAGAGCTAGGAAACTGAATTCAAAGAGAGGAGAGAGAGTGTGAGAACCAGGTGTGGAGGAAAGGAGTGAGGAGGTTGTTTTGGAATTCAGTTCACAGAAGAAAGAAATTGTTAGATTGAGAGTTAAAACTTTGGGAAACATGAAACTACAATTTAATACTATAATTATCTTATAAAGATCCATCCTGTATTAATATGGTGAGTTGTTTTCTCAGTTGTAGGGTACTGAAAGGGTGGATTTGTGGATGAGAAATTCAAATTGAACTTCATGTTCAGATCTGATAGTTACTTGATCCGTGCCAATCTGAATATTCATTGGCCTTTTCCTGTGGAAGGAAAGGTGTGTATTCTGTCCGTGGGCGAATATTCCAAATCTCAGTGTGACTGGAAAAACTACTGAGACACAGCCAAGTCCATGTTAGGGTGGTGACTGTGGAGAAAGAGTTCATTTGTTTTTAGAAGTCTGAAAAATCATGGCATGTTTCCCAGGAAAAATTAAGCCACAGCTTTGCTTTGTAGAAGGACAAGTCTTTAATTAACCATGCAACCAGAAAGACACAAGGATACCTGCACCATGGGAAATACTATGAAAATGGGATTGTTGTAAAGGAGTTCATTCTCGATCATGGACTGTAATCCATTGGCGTTGTCACGTTGGTTCCAGCGCCGTGGGGAAACACTGGAAATATGATGAATGCAGTGTAGGTTTCAGTTATTAAACTGTAAAAAGTGCAGAACAATTTTAAAGGATGTTGTCAGGGCTCAGGGGTCTGAGTTATAGGGAGAGGTTGGACAAGCGAGGATTGTTTTGTTTAGAGCAGAGGAAACTGAGTGGGTACTGTTCTAGAAGTGTGTAAGACCATGAGGGGCATGGATAAGGTGAATGCATTCAGTCTTTTTCCCAGGGAATCAAGGACTGGAGGGCATCAGTTGAAGGTTAGAGGGGAAAGAATAAAAGAGAAGTTGAGGGGCAACTGTTTTACCCAGAGGGTGGTATGTATATGGAATGAGCTGCCAGTGGAAGTGGTTGAGGCGGGTACATTAACAACAGGTAAAAGACATTTGGACAAATACATGGATAGGAAAGGTTCAGAAGCAGGTGGGCCAAGTGCAGGGAAATGGGGTTAGTGTGGATGGACATTCTGGTCGGCATGGGCCAGTTGCACCAAAGGGCCTGTCTCTGCTGCAGGACCCTGACTCCAAGTATATTTACTATTTCTCCGGCTATCTCTGGTAGCACCCTGGGATGTATTCCATCAGGGCAAAGAGACTTATCTAGCTTTAGCTCCATTAGCTTGCCCAGCTCTAATGCTTTGGTGATAATCGTTGTTTCATGGTCCTCACCTTCCTCAGTCTCCTTATCAATTACTGGCATGTTCTTCGTATCCTCCACTGTGAAGACTGACTGCGGTGTACTCATTCCTAAACCCTGCTGGATAAGAATAACTTGGTACAGAACTCTGAGAGGTCTTCTTTGAGTCTTTATTGATGAGATATGGCAGTTACCTGGATAGTGTACATGCAGAACACCTCCAAGCAGCATCAGGTAACTCCCCGCCTGTCCGATGTAAAGCTCCCATTCTTTATACCTTTTGTGGTTTGGGACTTTGAATAGAGAGTCTCTCTCAGTATTATCTCCATGGCAACGGTCAGTTAGAAAGTCTAGTTCAGTTTCGCACTTTGTGGTTAAAACATACACCCCTGCGGCTCCCTCAAGTATCTGACAGGCACTTCAGTTTCAGTGGGGCTGTCTATCAGGATTCTGATATGGAGGAGCCGGTGTTGGGGTGGGGTGGACAAACTTCTAAATCACACAACACTAGGTTATAGTCCAACAGGTTTATTTGGAAGTACAAGCTTTTGGAGTGTGCTGTGATTTGTAACTTGATCAGGATTATCTCTATGGTAACAGTTAAGTGCTTCAACAATTACAGAGACCATATGTTCCCCACACAACAGGTTCCCCTCTAGCAGTGTAAACTGCTATTCCGGCCCTGGGGACAGTTACTCATCACTTTTCTCCCCCAATCCCATCTAGCTTTCTGTTGATCTTTAAAGTTTCTCTAATCTCCTAGTTTCTCCGTAGTCTTTGCCAATTTGTATGCCTTCTATTACAATTTGATAGACTTCCTTATTTCCTGAGCCACTCATGGCAGATTACTCCTTTTTCCTACAGTCCTTCCTTTTCACTGATATATACTTTTGCTGAGCACTTCGAAAAATTCCCCCGTTGTCCGTCAACTTTCCCACGGTAAAGTCTTTGCTTCCAGTCTACATTAGCCAACTCCTGCCTCATCCTATTGTAGTCTCCTTTGTTTAAGCACTGGATCTTGGGATTGGATTTAATCTTCCAGCTTTCCAGCTGTGTTCTAAGTTCAACCAGATTTATCAGAAGTCTTTTATCAGATTACGAGGTGAGGCGAAGTTTCCTGGGTGTTTTGTGTTACATTGTCCTATTAAAGTATAGGATGGATGTTCACAACAGAGTATTCTGGACGGTGTGAATGTCCTCACAGTCTAAAACCATAAATCACTGTCTCCCCTCAGTTTAAAATTGCAAAATCATATCTCCTACACGCTTCCTCACTATCTAAGTTTGGAATGCTAATCCACCTGACTAGCCTGCTTTTTCCAAAATCTCCTTTGGTGAATGTGGTGAGTTTTGGATGCAGCTTTCCAGTTATTACCGTAAGAAGATGAGCACTGGGCACAGGAGAGGCAATGCAGCCCTTCGAACCAGCCCCACCATTTAATACGGTGATGATTGAGCTCACCTCGGTCTCAGCTGGGTTTTCCCGCCTGCTCTCTCTCACCCTTCATCTCATTGCAAATTCAACATCTGTATCTCTTCATTAAATCTGCTCATTGTCCTGGCATCCACCATATTTTGAATAGGGAATTCCACAGGTTCACAGCACATTGAGACAAGTACATTCTTCTTCATGAGAATAGAATAGATTCCCTAACGTGCAGAAACAGGGTATTCATCCATCGAGTCCACACCAGCCTATGATGAGCATCCCATTCAGACCCACCCTGTCCCTGTAACCCTGCATTTCCCATGGCTAATAGCCTAACCGGCACATACATGGACACTGTCGGCAATTTAGCATAGGCAATACACCTAACCTATACATCTTTGGACTGTGGGAGGATGCTCGAGCACCCTAGGAAACCCACGCAGACATGGTGAGAACGTGTAAACTCCACACAGTCGCATATGGCTGAAATAAAACCTGGGTCCCTGACGCTGTGTGGCAGCAGTGCTCACCACTCAGTTACCTTTCAGTCTCAATTGCCAGTTCCAGTCCATGAAGCAGCCAGTTACATGCCCCAGTGAATTGAATTCTAACAGCAGCATTGTCCTGGTAGGAGAGATTGAGGAGCTTGAAGCTGTCTTCTCTGAAGTATCTAAACATGAAACACTTCAAATGAACAAAATCGTCAAGAGCTCGACAGGATAGATACAAGAAGGATGTGCTCCTAGGCGGGTGTGCCTGGAATACAATAAGCACTAACTACAGTATCTTTACCCAGCATCCCCTTTAGCTACATAAATGTTGAAGATTTATTTGCTGCTCTAATTCCAATCTCTCGATCACTCCCATTTTTCACTGCTGTAATGTTGATGACGGTGCAAATGTATAAAATTTAATTTAATCCATCCCAAAGCCTCTCTGTACCTGTGTCTCACTTGTGTTCACCGAGACACTCATTCAATCTGACCTCTTTACAAACCCTGCCCTGATATTTCCTTAGAGGGCTCAGAATTAATTATTCACAGAATTGTTACTGTACAAAAGGAGGCTGATTGGCTGATCAGCTCTCCAAAGGAACACCTCACTGAATGCCATTCTTCTCCCTTTACCCCATAAACATTCCAATAACACCAGCGAGTTCACAACTAACCACAGCGATTGGATTGTTTTGTTTGTTCATGGGATCACGGCATCACTTGCTGGGGCAGCATTTGTCATCCATTCTAACTGCCCAGGAGATGGTTCAGATTGTTAACTCAGACAAAAAGACAGAAAGAAAGCTGCACATTTAGATCGCACCTTTGATGACCTGGGGCAATGAAACATGAATCAAATCCAATGATTTCAACCTCAAATCTCTGAAAATACAGACACAAAGCTTCCTACTTGTACCAGGCAGTCTCTCCAGCGTCCTTTATTTCTTGAGAAAAGAGGTTTAAGCTGTGTACCCGTTCCTGGTGATTGTAACCTCTGTGTCCTTGTACGATGTATGACTGAACCTTTATTTTCCTGTTCCCTGTGAGCGACATCAGCAGCAGAAACAGGTCCTGACCTGTGCGGGTTTCGGTTGGAGTATTTGTATTGACAAATTCATTCTCATCCTCACATACAGTGTGAAATTGCTGTAAAACAGAAGGAAAGGATTGAGTGAGAACCAACAGAAACACAAAGGCAGTGTGTGTACCTGAGCTGAATGAACCTGGCATGAGGAAAACGTGTCGATAATCACAACTAGTTAGAATCACAGAATCCCTGAGGCGCACAAAGAAACTATTCGGTCCATCGAGTCTGCAATGACCCTACCTCCATAACCCCACATTTTCCATGGTTAGCCCAACCCACCTAACCTACACACTACAGGCCGTGTTAGCATGGCCAATCCAGCAAATCTGCACATCTGTGGGAGGGTCACATATTATGTCTAAGTGCTCAGGATTGTGGATGAAGGCTCACAAACACTTGACTCTGACACAAATGCTCTTTTTTTTCCAAAATAAAATCTGGGGGCAACTGCAACCGGAAAGATTTCTGATTATCTCATGAGGAAGAGGATTCAAAACTCATGCCATTGACCCAGGGGGCGCAGTGAAAGTTACAGAGGTCTGGGAACCATCAGAAATGTAACAGGTTGTGAGCAAGGTGGGGGTGAGACAAGGACAAAAGGACAGTCTGTCACTTGGGGGAAGACCGGAGAGATTAAGCAGCAGAAATGTAATCCCTCAAGGCCACGGGGAATGGAGTTAGGGCTGGGAAAGAAACAAGGAAGCAAGGTGAGCAGCTGCCAAAGAAATACATTGAAAAAACAGATCATAATCACATAGAGGGCAGAGTACACAGTCTGAAATTGTTGCTGTCATTGGTGAGTACAGAACGCTGTAAAACCTGGATCGTTCTATTACAGCCAACACATACAGGATGGACAAAGTGGCCTCAATCTGTGCTGTAATTTACTGACAAATTTACTTGAGTTTAATATTCTGGAGAAGTGTCAAATAAATCGCAATGATCCCATTCTGCAGACTTTAGTCCATAGCCCTGCATGTTCCAGCGTTTCAGTTACATTCATGTCCTTTTATTCTAATGTGATGCTGGCTACTGCCTTTACAAGCCCATCAGTGAGTTCGTGCCCCCCACCATCCACTCCCCTTCTTTCTGAGAATTAGTTTCAATCTAAAACCTCCAGTTTCTGACCTCTCTGTTAATGAATAGCTCCTTCCTATTCACTCGATCTGGATTCCTCAGCATCTTATCACTTCAATTAAATCTCAGCTCATCCTCCTCTGAAAACTTCCCCGACTTATCCAACCTTTCCTCAGAGCAGACATTCTCCAATCATGGAAACATTCTGATCAATCTCCTCTGTACCCTCTCTGGTGAGAACACATCAACGTGGGGACTCGGAGTGAGTGCAGTACCTTAATCATGGATTAACTTGTGTTCCTGACATTTCCAGTGTCACCTCCGTGTTCTTGTGGTTGTCGCTGATACAAGAAGTGTTCTGGTTTTCCCACATGGAACTGGATGTGCACTCCATGGGGCTGGGATTCCCTACCATTTGTTAACTAATCCTAAATTAACTTCAGATTAAAACAAGATTATCAGTTACCCAACAATCAACTTCTTTCGTTATTCTCAAGTTACTTTTTTAAAATTATTACTATCTAAACACAACAGGCTTTAATTTGCTGAACAAGTATTCAGGTATCTTCTCTGTTAGAATTACTTGAAGATTATTTTCTTCAGCTACATTTGGTGAATTGAACACTGATTGTAAATATATGAATACCAAATGGATTTGAGTTTGATGATAATTAATTTAGTCTGACATTCGTGTTGATTAATATCAATATAAACAGCAATGAGGTTGATTCATACCTGCCCTCTGGGCAATTAGGGATGGGCAGGAAATGCTGCCGGGCCAGCGATACCCTCATCCTGTGAATGAATAAAGGAAAATAAAAGTCTCTACCCAGTGTGAATGTGTACATGTTCCACAATGCTGTGAACATTCCCAAAGCTAAGTTCTCTATACGCAAAATAACTTGAAGGACTGCCAATACCATTGTTCATTACTTGGTGTGAAAAGAGAAAAAAAAGTCCTTCAAGTTGTGTTTATGAGTAAATTCATTGGTGTCTCAGCAGGATGGCTGCCTGAGTGAATCCCTTACCCTCATCCCCCCCACACACACACACACACAACACACACACACACACACACACAGCAGGTGAACAGCTTCTCCCCTGTCTGACTGGTTTGGCCCGTTTCCAGGTGGGAATGGGTAAGGAATTCCCTTCTGGCATTCCCCACATTTCCAGAGTCTGTCCCTAGTGTGGCTGCACTAGTGTTTTGATTTCAGATAAGTGCTGGCAGACTGTTATACACACCATTACGCACCCCACCCACCCCCCCTCCCTTCCCCCCCCTCCCAGAACCCAGTATAAGGCAGTAAAACTTTATCTCCTGCTGAGGAAGGACAGCCTGTGTTAGACTGAGTAGGAACACTGAGCAGATTTACCTCAATGACAATTTAATCGGTGACCAGAGCAAGTTAAGCAAGTCCACATAAAATGCATTATAGCACAGAGAGAGGCCCATCAAATCCAAGCTGGTGCTCTGTAGCAGAATTCAATATTCTCATTCCCCATACGTCCCCCAAACTCTGCAATTTTATTTCCCTCGGATCTGATCTAATTGTTTTATCAATCATTCATCTTCTCTGCTTGCACTACCATAATAGGCAGCATGTTCTGCATATTTCCAGCCAATACAGTCAGCAGAAGCACTTGCTCATCTCCCGCTGTATCAAAACTTTACATCTGATCTTAATTCTTGTGCCATCACCTATTGAATACAGATATTTTTTGTCTGCTATATCTAGGTGTGTTATAATCTTATATAGCTCTATCAAAAATATATTCAACTTGTTTAATTCAAAGAAAATACAAATTTCTTCAAATCAATTCACTGAGTGCATTTTCTTCTTCAGTGAACCACACCAGTAAGTCTGTACTCCACACTCTGAAGATCACTCATATCATTCAATATTGATGTCTAATTTGTTCCACAAATCCAGATGAGACAAGTTTTCTGCACAACAGCAGTAGTTTTATTATTGGACAGCTGGCGGGAGTTTCAAAATGTCTCTAAAGTAGCCGAGTGTCTCCTTGCAGAGACTGTTCTTCATGAATCTCTGCCTTACCCTCAGAGACAGTATATTTAATAGGAATTAGACAAAGACATATCAGTCAAATGGGCGATTGTCATTACATAGTTTAAAGTAGGTAATTATGACCTTACAATGCTTGATGAATGGCGATGTCCTGTGATAAAGTGTGAATGGATTACAGAAACTGATTATCGTATTGTTCATGATTATGTGTTGATGGGAAGAGATTAAGGCAGAAGGGTTCTTCCTTCAGTAAATGGGGGATTCACTTACCTATGCTAATATGGAGGGGTGGTAAGACAATGGGAGCGGGAGGCAGTTTAACAGGGTTGTGCCCAGGGCTCTCAGTCTTGTCTGGATAGGGCAAATTCCTCTGTCTGGGGTTACGGGGCAATCCCCATGTGTGGCTGCAATGCGTTCTATTTTGAAGGTACAGTCTGCCTCCCCCTACTGAGGTGTTCTGTCTGTATTGTAAGAGTACAGGCCTCGTACTGTTACAATGCAGCAGTAAGGCTTTTGGCAGGAGAATGTTTAACCCTTGAGTCGCCAATGCATACTGAAAGAAAGCAAAGTATGGAACTGGCCCCTCTGTGGTATTTTAAATTCCCCATTCTGACCAGGAATCTGGTGACCAGAATTGGATGCAATGATTGACTGTGACCTAACTAGAGCTTTGTCAATGGTCAGCAACTATTCCATGAGTTTGTTATCTTTCCCTCTATTAATGAAGCCCAGTATCCTATACGTTTACTCAAACACTTTATGTTCTCTCTCCTTTAATGATTTGTACACTTTGTCCCCCATCCTGCTGTCCTGCTCCCTGTGTCTGTTCCAATCAAATATATATTCCCTTTCTACACTGCTTCTCTCAAAATGCATCAACTTACTATGTGTTCTAATGAAGAGACATATTCCACTCAAAATATTATCTCTTGCTCGACACATTCTACACGCCCCGGAAAACAGAACAGGACAGCACTGGGATAATCGGCCCACTATGTCTGTACGGATCATGATACCATTCCAAACTAATTCCATCTGCCTGTAAATGGTCCATATCCCTGCCAACCCATGCCTGCTTATGTGTCTGCCCAAATGCCTCTTAAAAATTGTGATTGTTTCTGCTTTTACCAACTCTCAGGCAAGTACATTCTAGTCACTGACCACCTCCTGGAGAAGAAACTTGCCCGACATAACTTCCTTTAAACCTGCACAGACATTGTTGGAAATGCTCAGCAGGTCATGCAGCATCTGTGAAGAAAAATCAGTTGATGTTTCGGGTCTGGTCACACTTCCTCAGAAACGTTATCGCTGATTTCTCTTCACAGATGCTGGTAGACCTGCTGAACTTTTCACAAAATGTTTATTTTGTTTTTGGTTTACAGCATCTGCAGTTGTTTTGGTTTTCATTTCCTTTAAACGTCCCCCCTCTCCCCTTAAACCTACGGCCTCTAGAATTTGTCGTTTCCACCTTGGAAAAAGAGTCAGATTATTCACTCTGTGCCTCTTGGTTCACCCCGCAGCCACTGACTTTCTAGTGACAACAACCCAAGATGTTCCAACCTCTCCCAATCCGACAACATCCTGGTAAACCTGTTTTCAATCTCTCCAAAGCCTCCACACCCTCCTTATGTGGTGATCAAAACGGCACACAATACCCCAAAGGTGGCCTAATGACAGTTTTATATCACTCCCCTGACAGAAGAAGGCAAGCCTGCCATCCACCTCCTTCACCACTTT